>NC_090870.1:58323554-58338554 GCF_036669935.1 Montipora foliosa
GGTTGCATTTGGTAACCCGAGTTTTTCTGGCGAGAAATCATACTGGTGATAAGCAACGGGATAAAGAGCAGGAGAGAAGAGGCGACGAAATTGGAGAAATTTGAATGTACACTATATTGCTTTCTGGGGTTAGAAACGGGAGCTCCGCTTTTACGCTTGGCTAAATCTATATATTATCATTAACTCAAAGCAATATGGCGAAGATAAACATGGTTAATCACCGCACTGTCCGGCACGAGTTTTTCAAAAAGGTCGTGCGCAACGCGTATTTACAATAGATAACATACCTTCATCTTTCGCGAGACTACTGAAGAATGACAAAATTCACAAGGCACTAGCCGAAAGTCGCATTCGATTTCCAGGTGCTCGGGAAGCAGAGCTTTTTCCCCCGTCCAATCACACTCGGGATGTACACATGGAACTTTCAAGTATTCGCAGCCACTGGTGTGACCCTGAAAAATAAGCACGAAATGCATGTAAGATAACAAAACTGCGTTAATTTCAGCCCAAAACGGGGCACAAAAAGCTACTGAATCTGACGAGGAAGGTAAATTGAAAACGAGAAGTGAATGATGACATGTTTCTTCTTTCGACACTGATCCAAAGTGATGGCCGCCTCAACTGTGTAGTGAGAATGGCAACGATTTGTCTACCAACTGCTGCAAACAGACAGACAGATAATACTGATCCAAACTTCAAACAACTTGTAATCCCCTTCCTTTTGTGCACAGGATTTTTGAATCGCTTTGCGGTTCCCACTGTCAACTAGTTGATATCCGTTCGCATATTTTACAGCCCTCATAATTTTTCTGCCTTGTATTTGCACAATAGCCATTGCGCTCATTTGCTATGCGCACCTAAGGAGCAAACGTTCTGAAATAATTGGTGGATGGGAATGAGATCCTGACAGTGCACTCCAAGTGACGTCTCGCAATAACACAGTTCACATTGACTACGTTTTATTATTTTTTTCTTAACTTGTTTTTTCTTAATAGCTCGTGGATACGCGAAGCGTAGGAGCGAGTTGTTGTGGGCAATGCGATATGCAATTGTGTCACTCGTCCACTAAGATGTAAACACTTCGTAATTAGTCGGCGCCGTACAAGAACGCTAGACATTTGCTGTAGATCCATCGTTTCCGAGAGCCCTTGCGATCGAAGGTCTCTACCGCTCTGCGTGCAGATTTTTCACTGGACCATTACAAGTGGAAGACGATTGTAAGTGGTTTCAATTGGACTTCGAATGTTTCAAATGAGTGCTATGGCCAACTTGGAAACTGAGTTGGAATTTGAACATTTGACTCGTCAAGGCGCTAAAACTGCTAAACAGGACGAGGAGATGAGCATTTGCTCTTGGACCCCTCAAGCTCCGAGGGGGCATATAAATTCCAGCTTGCTGGAAAGTGACCTTGAAATGAGCAAATCTCATGCTAATAAGGGACGGTTCATAGGATGACTGGGTCGGGAAAAAGCCGAACGGACTTTGAAAAATTTCCTGTCCATGGCGACGGGCTTGGGGTTTTTTTTCTTTAACAAAGTGACCTGATTTAACCTAAAAATGCGGCAGAAACGCAACAGTTGTTTGGCGAGAACAACATGTGGAACCTGTATTCGTATTGAAATTCAGCCAAAAATTTCGATACCTTAGTATCAAATAAATAGTCCCTCTATTGCTGCAATTTTTTGGATCAATAATGCAAGGAAAACTCGCTCACGCCGTGCAATAGCCTGCGCACCCTGTTGAACGCTTTGCATTGCATTTTTAATTTTTTAATGATCTAACTGATTGACGTAATTGGTCATCAGATATTCCTCTTGGCTGTTTATACATTGTTATTGCTGATGGACTGTGATTTCCAGTAGTTTGGGAATTTGCACCAAGCTCTGAGGGTACTTGTTTATTGAACACCTTATCTACTGATGATTCATCTTAGAATTCTAGTTGAATTTCAGCGTTCTCTTGATTATTTATAAGATCGTATGAATAAATGACAATGCCATGCTTGTTTTTTAGCCATTCTAGTGCTTCTGTTACTAGTAAATAGCTGATAGAGATGCTGTAGTGTGCACCAAAAGTTGTCTAAACTGTGCAAATGGCAATAAGAAAAGATTAGCGGCAAGTCATCGATGTAAAATTCTAAACAGGTCCTGAAATTTGAAGCATGCTGAAGAAACCCATTTCACTGCTGCATTATGGCAAATTTTCAACCAATCACGCATGGACGCATGGTGGGCTGAATGGAGTTAAACTAAGCATAGCACCCCAAGTACGCATTGCGGACCTATTTTTAATTAAACCAGAGCGCAAGTCATCGTGGCAAAGGCGATAATTTTAAGGCGTCGAATTTATGAATGCTGTAGTCGCTTCCAGTTTCAGTGACGCGGACAGCATCTAGTAGTAGTAACGTGGTGTTAGGAAATTTTTTTATAAATTCTAAGAGTAGTTTTGTCACATGATGATTATTGGAATTGTCTTCGTATTTCAGTATGCCATAGTAACTTGGTGATAATTCCGTGGTTATTTTTTTTTATCTTGAATATATTCCTTAGGAGGACCTTCTGAGTATAGAAAAATTAGGTTTTATCAACGGAGTTGATAATGTAAATTGGCCACCGTACAGAGATTCCAAAAGCTGACGTTTCGAGCGTTAGCCCTTCGTTAGAGCGAATCGTGATTGTTTTCACAAAGAATCATGATTAAATTGTTGTCTTCAGAGCGAATCGTCGCAAATCGCTCTGATGAAGGGCTAACGTTCGAAACGTCAGCTTTTAGAATCTCTGTACGGTGGCCAATTTACATTATCAACTCCGTTGATAAAACCTAACTTTTGTATACTACTTCCCCACCGACGTAGCACCACAGTTTCTTCAGAAACTACCCCCTTCTTTCTGAGTATAGGGTCACTACTCTTGAAGATTAGAAAATTTAGAGATCTTGGACTAAACAATAGTTTGGATGTTCGTCTGCAATCTCTCTGGAAAAGAACAAAAAAATCCTATGCGAGGGAGACCGGGTGCGAGGCGATCACTGTCGGTCTGTGTCATTTTGGTTCTTATTTCTAAACTGCGATCTCACCCGTGAATTCGAGACACTAACGACGTGGACAGATTACTCGTGTCATTTATTTTGTAAACTAGCGATTTCGACTGAAAACTTGGAGCAACTACAGATTTAAGGGCTGCACAGTTTCACCACAAGCTAATTGGTCAAAAGATCTTAAAGAAAAAAGCTAATAGAATTAGACATTATTGTTATTGACGAAGCAAATAAAGAGTGTATATTAAGATACGAACTGTGTGGATTAATGGATCTAAAAATCATGATTGTTGTCGCAGTAGATAAATGACCCAAAATATTGTTACATATGTGGTTAAATATATATATATATCTATCTGACTAAAAGAATTCTCAGGTATTGTTAGGTTGTAGTAGTGTAGATCAAGCCATGAATCAGAGAACTGACAAAGCATATAGAGGGTCTTAAAGTGGACCGAGCAATTCTTCAGTCAATATGTTTTGCCCATCTTTCGTACAATGTACGGAAGAATATTACAAAATAAACATTGCACTGATCATCACTCGTCTTTACGGAACGCATAATGATCGCGATCTCCTCACGATCAGAACAGGACAGCTTTCGGTCAACTTCAGTTCCTTGTGTGTCAAAACACTGACAGTTGTTATACCTTCCACTTCAGTGACCCTACACGGTTGACTAAATGTATGTTATTCTTTCCAGTTGGTTTCACTTTTTTTTTTTTAAGTTCAGCCGAGGAAGCTGACAAGAAACTGGCATGGGCTAAATTTAGATAGCCTGCGTAGACGGCAATATTGTTTTCCTGAGAGGCATAGGCTGCGCCTCTCTCCATTCTCCGCGCGGCTTCGCAGCTCGTTAATTTGCCTATCGCCCCAACAGGTGTCAGCTGTGCATGCTAAATTTAGAAATTATATAAGTCAAGAGGGTCTTCACGTATATACTTTATTTCATTCGACTAATCAGGTGGTAGTTTGAACTCCAATATCTCTATGCATATCAGAACTTTAAAGAAAATGACAAGATTTTTAAGTTTACAAAACACGTTTCGACAGAAACTTCTCTACTTCCCCACCGACGCAGCACCACAGTTTCTTTAGAAACTACCCCCTTCATTCATTTGAGGTTCTTTATGCAATGGTCCGCAACATTTCATGTTCTTGATCTTTTTTACCGCATCGTGTCAAATTTATTTTTGTATGACTTCGTTTAATTTTCTGTTCTCTATCCGGGTTTCTAAGATAACAGTACAACTTAGAGAACACAATTTCTAACCTTTCCAATCTACTTCTTCAGGCGCTCAAGAGTTTTTACTGGTGTTCTGCTGGGTTCACGTTCACGTGAAAGACGCTTCTTGACTCAATTACATAGCTTTGATAGCTCATTTGAAAAACGCTTAGCACGATTCTCGATAAGTTCTCTCAAAATTGTTCACTGATAAATTGATCTCTCGTGAAGTCCACGGACAGATCCGTCCCGTGTGGGTCTACCGTGAACGGCGTATGCATTTGTATCTGGAGTTAGCGTATTGATAACATAGACTTCATACTTCTTTCTTCTTCATGCATGTCTACCATGCTTTCGATAACGTTTTTCTGCGTATGCACAAGCTGCTTAGAACCGAGACATGCGCTTCAGAGTCTCCAAGGCGATTTGTGAATGAACGCAAAGGAAAATAACAATAACGAAGAGAAAATTTCAACTCGGTGTTTCCTCTGGAAATTCCGAGTAACAAGTTGTTGTGGTTTAGGTTGCACCGTTATATATTTCGGACTTTATTGTTTGTTTTGGTTGATTCAGTATCAAACTCAGCACATTATCTGATCATACATATCTCAATTCGTCATTGGCGGGAGCTGCTTTATCATTAAGGAGATGCTTCCGTGAAGCATACACTGGGTTGCCTGTGGTACGTGTTACAGAAAATCAGAAGGCACTGAATTGTGTGGTATTGAACTACAGCATTCCAGTCTCTGAAGAATAATAAATAAAAGAGAAGCGAGAAACATTGGCTTCTGGGCTGACATGTTGATAATTTTCAAGTTCCCTCACAACTTCTTTTGAGCACAAGTGTAAGCGTGCCCTCTGAGCATCTGACAGCTTTGTAATACCAAAGTTCACTGAAGTTAACCCTGTCCAGCGGGGTTAGTGTTTGGATGGGAGACCAAAACAATATACCCCGCATAAACAGAAGCATCGGACCGAAAATACTATTAACGCTAACAAATGCGAACTCAGCAAGGTACAGATTTTGTTAGCTTGCTTTATGCAAAACAAATATTGATGCAAAAGTAAATAAATAGTGATACAAGGTTTTTAGGAAGAACAGAAGGAAGTTTTCTGGACGGTCGATCGAGAATAAAATATTTTGCCATCAGCAACAACATTTATGACATGAAAACAAGATGGTTTCAGCCTCAACTCTGATTGGACCATTTGAATTTGACCGCGCGCTGGCAACACGACCGTTGTTGACTGCCCGGTCACAAGTCAACAACGGTCGTGTTGCCAGCGCGCGGTCAAATTCAAATGGTCCAATCAGAGTTGAGGCTGAGACCATCTTGCGAGTTTCCGTTGTTGACTACCCGGTCACAAGCCTCTGAGGAAAGCCGAAGAGGTGAATTTTAAGGCAAAGTTTTCGTTTGCTACGAGTCTTTCGGCCGCCGAAACACACGTATTTGGAGTGAAATTTATTGGGCTTTATGGAACTGTTGTTTTTATTGCGATTCGGGACTTTTCCTGTTGAGGAGAAAACGATTTGTGGAGTGAGGTCTGGCCAGCGATGGATGGAGTTACCGGCCTTCCTATTATTTCAGTAACGGCCTTCCGGATGACTTCACTAAACGGCATCAGAATGGCTCGAAACTCGGCAAAAGAGACAAGTTCGTCACACATTTGAGGTAGGAAAACTTTATTTCAAATGAGATAGTTATTTACACAATTTTTTTACGATAGGTGATTTTCCCATACAATTCTCTATATACACAAACTGTCGCATACACCACGTATTTTCAGCTTGGGGAGCCTGTGGTTAAATCCATAATTTTTAACTTTTTAAGGATTAAACCACTGCAAAAACCGTGTACGATCAAAACTTGCTCTACGTTGGATCAAAATAGATCGTGACCACACCATAAAAAACTTTAAAATAGAAAATATCCTGCAAAGGTTGGTCAAGACAACGTGAACATAGGCGTTGTTGCTTGCAATATTTCGGCTGGCCAACACCAGCCTTCTTCAGGTTTATTGAATGGATAAATGCTAAATGCTAGTAACAAGATCTTTATATTTACCGGAAATGACATAAAAATGCTACGTGATGTGTTATAAAAACGGAAATGCATAAAAAAGAGGAGAGAGAATAATACATGATAACAAGATGAAAAAAACAAAAAAAAAAAAAAAAAAAAATTTTAAAAGGTAGCTAAACTAAATTACATTTCATCTCTTCTGTTAAGGCCTGCAGGCTCCAGTGTTTTTCCTCTGTGTATGAGGAATGCCTCTCGAGCCTTTCTGATGGAGTCACGACTAGTGTGTAGTTGTTCGAGCGGTATAAGGATCATGTGATCCTCCGCGTGACCACTGGTCAGGAAGTGTCGTGAAACCGCAGTGGGGGTATAACTACAAAAGGGGCTTATAATAGGTCGCCTATGTTCATTAAAGCGGTCTTTAAGACGACGTTTGGTCTCTCCGATGTACTGAAGATTACATTTAGTGCACTGAATCATGTAAATTACATTAGGGGTTTCACAAGTAATATGTGATTTGATTTTGAAGGTTTGTCCAGTACTATAAAAAGTATATTGATTACGGCCATCCTCAATAAAAGGACAGGCGGTGCAACTAGTTTTATTGCACCGAAACGAGCCGGATGGAGACCCAGATTGGTCGGTGTAAGTAGGTTCCGGCAATTTAGCTCTAACTAGAATGTCACTAATGTTTTTACAACGCCGGTAGGCTACTAAAGGGAGATTAGTAAAAACATTTTTACAGCGACCAGATGAATAAAGCACGTTTGAGTGTTTGTGAATTATACGGGATATGTTAGGTAAAGCGGGGTTATAGGTAATGACGAACGGAACAGTATCTGTCTGTTGTTTAGGTTTGGGTTTAAGAGCGTCGTTCCGGGAAATGTCAGAAGCACGTCGTATCTGGGTTTTAAGGAAATTAAGTTCGTAACCTCGGTTGACGAGGTAGTCCATAAGTTCCTTACAGCGTTGTTTGTAAGTGTCATTGTCGGAGCATATGCGTCGAAGGCGAAGTGCAAGGCTATATGGAATGGAACGTTTAGTGTGGGTGGGGTGGCATGAGGAGATGAGTAAATATTGATGTTTGTCAGTGGGTTTAGTGTAAAGATCGGTTTCTATGAGACCATCCTTGAGTGAGACCATCACATCAAGGAATGAAATATTTGTGAGGGAATGCGAACAAGTGAATTTAATGGTGGGATGAAGGTTATTGAGATAATCGACAAATACTTTCAGTTTATCTGAACCTTCAGTCCAAATAACGAAAATATCGTCCAGAAATCTGAGCCATGTATGAGGCAGATACAGTGCGTTAGTGAGCGCGTCCTGTTCGAATTTGGCAAGAAAAAGGTTGGCAAATGAAGGAGCCATTTTGGTGCCCATAGCAGTACCGTGTTTTTGTAGGTAGTGTTTGTTGTTAAATGTGAAATTGTTCATGTTGAGGATGATCTGTATGAGGTCGCAAAGAGTTTCCGTGGGGATGTCCTTATCGTTGCGTTTGCGAAGGAAAAAGCGGCAAGCCTCAATACCTTCACTGTGAGGGATGTTGGTATAAAGAGAAGTGACGTCAAGCGTGACAAGTATGGCATTGTCGGGAAGTGTGTTGATTGTGTTCAAGTTGGCAAGTTTGTTAAGGAAATCAGTAGTGTCTTTAACGTAAGACGGAACAGTGTGAACTAATGGTTTTAGGTAGTAGTCAACGAACTGAGAGATACGTTCTGTGGGGTGGTTGTTAGAAGAAACTATGGGTCGTCCAGGATTGTTTACTTTGTGGATTTTGGGGAGTATGTAGAAGCGTCCAGGTCTGGGGTCGTTTTGTACAAGGTACTGTTTTGTTTTTACGTCAATAAGTTTGTTGTTAAACATGCGTTTAACGTATTCAGCAACTCTTTTTTGTATCATGGCAGTCTTGTCCTTTCCTTGTTGTTCGTAGAAGGTTGGGTTATTCAATTGTCGGTTGCATTCGTTTATGTACCAGGATCTGTCCATTATCACAGTCGCCGATCCTTTATCGGCCGACTTGATGATAATGTCGTGTCTTTGTTTAAGTTGACGTAATGCGTCACGTTCTGTCTTAGGGAGATTGTCACATACGCGGTTGGGTTTGGAGGTCAACAAGTCACGTTTTACAGCATTAAGAAAAGCGTTAAGTGCATCGTCTCTGTTAGTCGGGGGTGTCCAAACACTTTTAGGGTGGAAGGGGTTAGGTTCGTCGCTGGATACGTTATCATGAAAAAATTCTGTAATGCGTAAACGACGGGCGAATTCGTCAAAGTCTGCATTAACTTCAGACCAGTTGATTTGTCGTGGAGTGGGGCAAAAAGTAAGACCTCTTGCTAGAAGTTGCGTTTCGTCGTGCGTTAGTGTGACGTTAGATAAGTTAACAACGGAAGATGGGTCAAGAGGTGTGTTAGTGTTAGGAGTGGGTAGTCGTTTAGTATTTTTTCGTCGCCTACGTGGTCGCATTTTACACGTCAGTATAACCCCACTAACCCTAACCACTCAACTCACAATCAGTCACAAGTACATTCTACTAACCACCCGACGCCATCCTCTCTTCAAAACCACGATAACATGCGACCACGTAGGCGACGAAAAAATACTAAACGACTACCCACTCCTAACACTAACACACCTCTTGACCCATCTTCCGTTGTTAACTTATCTAACGTCACACTCACGCACGACGAAACGCAACTTCTAGCAAGAGGTCTTACTTTTTGCCCCACTCCACGACAAATCAACTGGTCTGAAGTTAATGCAGACTTTGACGAATTCGCCCGTCGTTTACGCATTACAGAATTTTTTCATGATAACGTATCCAGCGACGAACCTAACCCCTTCCACCCTAAAAGTGTTTGGACACCCCCGACTAACAGAGACGATGCACTTAACGCTTTTCTTAATGCTGTAAAACGTGACTTGTTGACCTCCAAACCCAACCGCGTATGTGACAATCTCCCTAAGACAGAACGTGACGCATTACGTCAACTTAAACAAAGACACGACATTATCATCAAGTCGGCCGATAAAGGATCGGCGACTGTGATAATGGACAGATCCTGGTACATAAACGAATGCAACCGACAATTGAATAACCCAACCTTCTACGAACAACAAGGAAAGGACAAGACTGCCATGATACAAAAAAGAGTTGCTGAATACGTTAAACGCATGTTTAACAACAAACTTATTGACGTAAAAACAAAACAGTACCTTGTACAAAACGACCCCAGACCTGGACGCTTCTACATACTCCCCAAAATCCACAAAGTAAACAATCCTGGACGACCCATAGTTTCTTCTAACAACCACCCCACAGAACGTATCTCTCAGTTCGTTGACTACTACCTAAAACCATTAGTTCACACTGTTCCGTCTTACGTTAAAGACACTACTGATTTCCTTAACAAACTTGCCAACTTGAACACAATCAACACACTTCCCGACAATGCCATACTTGTCACGCTTGACGTCACTTCTCTTTATACCAACATCCCTCACAGTGAAGGTATTGAGGCTTGCCGCTTTTTCCTTCGCAAACGCAACGATAAGGACATCCCCACGGAAACTCTTTGCGACCTCATACAGATCATCCTCAACATGAACAATTTCACATTTAACAACAAACACTACCTACAAAAACACGGTACTGCTATGGGCACCAAAATGGCTCCTTCATTTGCCAACCTTTTTCTTGCCAAATTCGAACAGGACGCGCTCACTAACGCACTGTATCTGCCTCATACATGGCTCAGATTTCTGGACGATATTTTCGTTATTTGGACTGAAGGTTCAGATAAACTGAAAGTATTTGTCGATTATCTCAATAACCTTCATCCCACCATTAAATTCACTTGTTCGCATTCCCTCACAAATATTTCATTCCTTGATGTGATGGTCTCACTCAAGGATGGTCTCATAGAAACCGATCTTTACACTAAACCCACTGACAAACATCAATATTTACTCATCTCCTCATGCCACCCCACCCACACTAAACGTTCCATTCCATATAGCCTTGCACTTCGCCTTCGACGCATATGCTCCGACAATGACACTTACAAACAACGCTGTAAGGAACTTATGGACTACCTCGTCAACCGAGGTTACGAACTTAATTTCCTTAAAACCCAGATACGACGTGCTTCTGACATTTCCCGGAACGACGCTCTTAAACCCAAACCTAAACAACAGACAGATACTGTTCCGTTCGTCATTACCTATAACCCCGCTTTACCTAACATATCCCGTATAATTCACAAACACTCAAACGTGCTTTATTCATCTGGTCGCTGTAAAAATGTTTTTACTAATCTCCCATTAGTAGCCTACCGGCGTTGTAAAAACATTAGTGACATTCTAGTTAGAGCTAAATTGCCGGAACCTACTTACACCGACCAATCTGGGTCTCCATCCGGCTCGTTTCGGTGCAATAAAACTAGTTGCACCGCCTGTCCTTTTATTGAGGATGGCCGTAATCAATATACTTTTTATAGTACTGGACAAACCTTCAAAATCAAATCACATATTACTTGTGAAACCCCTAATGTAATTTACATGATTCAGTGCACTAAATGTAATCTTCAGTACATCGGAGAGACCAAACGTCGTCTTAAAGACCGCTTTAATGAACATAGGCGACCTATTATAAGCCCCTTTTGTAGTTATACCCCCACTGCGGTTTCACGACACTTCCTGACCAGTGGTCACGCGGAGGATCACATGATCCTTATACCGCTCGAACAACTACACACTAGTCGTGACTCCATCAGAAAGGCTCGAGAGGCATTCCTCATACACAGAGGAAAAACACTGGAGCCTGCAGGCCTTAACAGAAGAGATGAAATGTAATTTAGTTTAGCTACCTTTTAAAATTTTTTTTTTTTTTTTTTTTTTGTTTTTTTCATCTTGTTATCATGTATTATTCTCTCTCCTCTTTTTTATGCATTTCCGTTTTTATAACACATCACGTAGCATTTTTATGTCATTTCCGGTAAATATAAAGATCTTGTTACTAGCATTTAGCATTTATCCATTCAATAAACCTGAAGAAGGCTGGTGTTGGCCAGCCGAAATATTGCAAGCAACAACGCCTATGTTCACGTTGTCTTGACCATAATTTTTATTTATTATTATTATTATTTTATTTTTTTTTTTAATAACACTTCTACCACAGTTAACACAAACTAATGTTACTTACGGAACAATACTGCACTACTTGCATTACAGTATTTACAGAATGGTAACAATTATCTTTATGACATGTTTTAAAACGTAAATAAAATTAACAGCTACAAACAAGACTATGGCTGGCTTAAAGAAAAGAGTTATAATGAACAAGAGTGGAAAGAAAAGGACGAAGCGAAGTGACATTTATAGTAGTTTATAGTAGTTTTCCCCAGATATTTAAGAATTTATGTAGCTTTCTTTGGGCAATATAGCTTTGCTGTAAGACATCGAGTTTATCTTGGAGGCGGAGAAGAAAGCCTTCAAAACATAAGTTGCCATCACATGAACTTGTCGCGAAGATATGGAATTTTGCAATAAGAAGAGTGACATTAAGTGCCTGTTTATTTTTTATGTTATTATGCCAACCGTATAGGATGTTAGATTCATTCAAATTGACCACTTGTTTGAATTTCTGATACCACCAGCTGGTGAATCTATCCCAGAAAGCCTTAGATACAGTACAGTGGTACAGTAGGTGGTTTATTGTTTGCTTTTCGGTAGCACATAGGGAACAAATGTCACTATCAGTAATGCCAGCTCGAAAAAGGCTGGATTTGGTAGGTAAGATGTGGTGTATTATTTTATACTGGAAAGCAATTAATTTCGAGTCTTTGGTTATTAGGAAAGGCAACGTGTACACCTTGTGGATGCTTTCTTTGGAGAAACCGTAATTTAGAATTCTGTTCTCTGATGTTGGTGGACTTACGTTGTTGGTTAGAAGTGTAGAGTAGGCGACACGGGTCGACGGAAGGTCTTCAAGAGGCGGGTTTAGGTGCGAGTTGTTTTGATTTAATATATTTTTCCATTCTGTAGGAATGGCAGCGACGAGGCCATAGTACAGTGTAAAGGGAATACTGATGTTCACTTTGCGAATGAGCCATAAAAAAATAAATAAAATAAATATACAAATAAATAAATAAAAAATAAAAATAAATAAATAAATAAATAAAAATTGCTATTTGATTTCCGTGTTTTATATAATACCAAGTTAGTAAAATATTAGAAACAAAGCTCACTTGATATCCGAAGGCAAAAAATGAAATTGTTGTCGAAGGCCATTACTCGTCGCTTAAAATCCAGATATTTATTTTTCAGCGCTGTCTTGCTCATCCAATTGACGATCCATTCTTGAGCTCCATGATGGTATATTTTGTTTAAAGGTCCACTACTTATTAGTGAAATTTCCAATTGTTATACCGGAAGACTGTGCAGAGTTGAGAACAGGTAAATACAAATAGAGAGACAACTGAGATAGCAGATCCACTATATGGATTCCTTCTCTGTCTTTGTTGAACCCATACTGAGTTACCAGAGAACTGTTCATTTGGTTTCAGTGTTGTACAAAACACCACACTTGGCAAAAAGTTTTAGGAAGACAGCACACTTTGATTACGGCTCGACGGGCGACAGATTGTCGTCGCTTTTAACATTCGACAACATTTAACATTGTCTGTCTTGTTCAGTATCCAATACCGCGAGAAAACCGCGGTAAATCAGCCATCGCCAAAAAATGTTCTTTTTTTCAAAAAATATTTAAAGTTAGGGGGAAAAATACATCATTTTAAAGCTAAGAAAATAAGCTTTCCAACAGCATATAACTTATTTACAGACAACTGAAACATTTTATAAAAGCGAAAGTTGAAGGAAAAAATTTAAAAAAATAACAGTAAAATATGTTTTCCACGCAAAATTTGGTCATTTTAGCGTTGATTACGAATTTTTGGAGGCAAAACTAAAATTTTCTGCAATTTATCTGCTTTCTTGGACATAAATTCGACCGAAAACTGATGAGGCACGAATATTTTTAGATTTTTAGGAATAATCGGATTAGCGATCATGCGTAATGCGATAATCCGATAAAAGTGTCAAATTTGCGACCCGTTGCTAACGGCAACGAGAGCGAACGCATTACGAATAGTTAACCTCTGTTTGCCAAAAACCACCCAAAGAACCGAGTTTTCGACGGAAAATTCATCCCAGAGGATAAAACTATTCACTGGACATGTAATTAAGGTAAATAGGTTCGAGCGAAAACGAATATTTTGAGGGAAAACACAATTATGTGAGATCAAAGGAACATGTGGTGAAGACACGCAATTGCATCGCTACGAAAATAATTTTACCTTTTCAGTGATTTTAACGCTTGAAATTCCATCCAATCCACCTGGTCTAGTCTTTGAATTCACTATTATCGCTTCCCTACGAATCTTCAGTGTTCTACATAACAGCACACTTGGTAAAAGACGGCTCGACGGGCGACAGATTGTTGTCGAAGTCCATTACTCGTCGCTTTTAAGATTCCACCGCCTTTCTTGTTCAGTATCCAATTGACTTGCCATTATTGAGTTTCATAAGGGTATATTTTGTTCAAAGATCCACTAAAACGCCATTCGCGTTACATGACTTTCGACGCCATTGCCGGTTAAGTTAATCGTTCTACTGTGTCCACCAGAGAAATTTACGCATTTCCCACTACCCTCTCGATCCTAAGAAAATACGCGCAGAAGGCTCTATGCACAAAGCCATCACTTAGCAGGGGAGTGACAGGCAAGACTTTTACCGACACGGAAAAAATTTTAGAAAAGACGAAATAAACGCAGATTCCTACTGGGTTTGCCATACTGGCAACCCAGTAAAAAAAGAAAACGAAAAATAAAAAAACGACGAAATTAAAGACAGATTCCGACTGGGTTTGCCATACAATTTCAAATTTAACTATCAGGGACCGGTTGCTCGAAGTCTGGTTAGTGCTAACCGTTGGTTAAGAGGTGTCAAAACCTATAGGTTTCCATGGTATTTAACGCTGGTTAGCGCTAACCATGCTTCGAGCAACCCGGGCCAGACCGATATAATATAAACTAAGCATAGGTACGTTACTGTGTCGTGAATGAAGAAATCCATCGGAGATGATGCTCTAGGGCGAAGTGATTTGAACAAAACAATAATCTTACTTACCATTGGAAGAGGATACTCCTAACGAGCTCTGCACTGATATAGAAAGCAAAAAGACCCACAAGGAACACCGAAGCGAGCACACCTTCCCGCTCGTACTCACTTTTTGCCTCCTGTCTCGCTAGGTGCACCTGGTTAAATAGGCTGGCGCGAAGCACATTTTTTCACGGCTCGGCGAGCACTGGACACGCATGTGCCAGGTTGCCAAGCACCAAAAGAAAGTCAGGCGTGGATCAGGGAGAGGACCCGTGGTAACAGGACATTCAACAGTGTTTTTACTTGCAAAATTAGTGGAATAAGAAAACAAAACATCAAGTAGAAATCTTGAAAAAGAAAGCGAATAGAAGAGAGCAATTATTCCTGTCATGAACATCAATGACGGCTGATTAACAAGCTGAAGTTAATTGTCTTCTCTAAAACGGAGCATGAGCACATTTTCCCGTGTGTCGACTTGTCTTACAATTCTCGGTTTTCACATTTTTTGAAAGCCAAGGATGCATTTTCACGTGTGCGAGGGCGATTTTGGAATACGAT
>NC_090870.1:58343554-58351054 GCF_036669935.1 Montipora foliosa
CCCCTGAGGTCCAACCCTCTGAGGAAATCCAAAACTTACACTCATCGTTACACTCATCGTAAAAATTTTGCTAGTCAGGTGTTAAGGAAACACCCTGAAGAAAAAAAAGAATGTGCTTTTCTTATCAGCTGTCTGTAGCTGTCTATGTTAGGTGTCTAATAATCTCTAGCCAGTTTCGAATATAAATAAAGTGTATGGATGTAACAGTGTTGTTTAAATACCGCATCATCATTTTGCCAGCAATCAGAATTAGCATGCGTAGCAAGCGCTAAAAGAGCAGGGAAAGAGAGACGCAGAGCGACTTCTGACCAGTCCCCTTCCATTTCGTCACTCGCTCTGCCTCCCTCCTTCCCTAACCTTTTAGCACAGGAGTAGGAGGAATACATCCGGCAAAACTAAAGAACCAACAAATCTATGGTGATTCAGAGTGGATACTTGTCTGATTGTCCTTGTTACAGCACTGAGATAAACGTATTACTTCTCTCAATTCCTTCTTCACTAAGTACCTCCAAATGCCTGACTTCTCCTTTCCAAGTACACCCATCATCTTCAAAAGTGCAGAACATGACAAAAGCTTCCACTTCACGACGCATAAATTTGTCTGCAATAACCTACAAAGACAATAATATTTTAAACCTTCCAAAAGTTAAAAATGTGACAAATTTTAGCCTGCTTCCCACTTGTGCGATAAGCACAAGCACAAGCATAAGAAAAGGAAATTTTCCTTTTTTAGTACTGGTGCTTATTTCACAAGTATGAACCGGCGTGAGTTAAGCATAAGCACAAGCACGACGATTCGCATGCCACCTTGAATCTTACTAGATCTTCCCCGACATTACTACGCTTGCGTATGCCAAATTTTCCTCGGCTTGTTTCACTGTGTGAACGTCGCAAACTCATCCTTGTGCTTATGATTGTACTTATCGCACCAGTGAGAACCACGCTTTTGACTAAGCAAGGCTAATCCTAGGTCAGCTTATAATTTCCTCGGACAGAAGAATAGTTCGATACTCGTAATATATCTGCCCGTATGATATCTCAAACCATCGAATAAGGTGTGTGTATTTGTTCTTTTCCCACTTTTTCTATATCTCCAAATAGGTTTCATTTCCAAGATAAGTACGTCGCCAATCTACATAGAATTTTACAGAAAAAGTACCAAACCTCATTTCCACGAAGTTGCTGTTTATCAACAGGGCAAACCATCACCATTAAAACTTGGTCCCTAAAAAACACATCAACATTATTTGATTTATACATGTGGCTCATGCTAATTAACAATTATTGGATGAGGTTGAGCATGTTAGCGATAATTATCAAGGCCAAAATTTGTGTTATCTGCTGAAGCCGAAGGCTGAGGCGGATAATTATCGCTAACATGCGAAAACCGAATTCAATAATTGTTTTATTATGCATTTTCCTGAGCTGAGCTCCGCCATGACAAAACTGATGAAACTGCTCGTTAGTGTGTTAGGTGACGTCACGTCTGCTTGCATAAAATCTATTGTTTGTAGGTATGACGTAAGAGAAACAGAGCAAGCAAGAACTAGCTGCGTGCTTATAGCCAATCAAAATCGAGCTGGTGACACCAATGTATAATAATACATGTTAATATATGCCTATACGTGTGGCTCATATTCGATGATGCACCATTATATCAAAAAGTTAGTCTCGCAATATCTGCTGTAAACGTTGAGACTATCCCTGCCTTCCAATGGAGTGCCTTACCAAATGATGATTTGCGTCTGACGTCATGGCGGCCATATTGGTGTACAGAACAATGGAGTTTTTGGAATTTGACTCAATTATTATGCAAAACGTGTGGGGCCATTTTCTATTCTTGGTTTTCAAAAGACGTCACGGCCCCCAAAACAAACAAACGGCGGCCATGCTGGTGTCCTGACCCAATCCTCAGGGAATTGAACTATATTATTAAGCAAACATTTTCTTTTGTTTTTGTTGAAAAGCATGGTTGTGGATCACGTGAGTGAAACCTAAAAATTGTTTCGTACACCAACGTGGCGGTCTGATCACGTGGATGCGAACCAAGAATTATTAAGAAATATCATATAGCGATGTAAAATTTATTTTGTAAGTACTGTAGTTTAACGAACTGCTACATTAATCTGTTCACTTGCACTGTTTAACCATCATCCCTCTTTTTTAGCATCTTGTACAGTCTCCCGACTCCTGGGATTATTATTCGCATTTATATACGTATTAAATGCCAAAGTTTTCCTGGCATACTCCATACCCTGAACATTTTACCTTTTTACCCGAGGAGAAGAGAATTTGACCTTTGCCTGAGTAGGGCAGGTGAATCTATTTTTTCCACGTTGCTCAACGCAGTTTTTTGCACGAAACGGTACAATATAATGGAGAATGTATCCATTCGATATTTTTGTGCAAATGGCTCCAGAAGAGGGGATTGCAAAAACTTTTGCAGTTAGTTATGGAAGGAACGAAGTCATTTTGCGTTCATGGTGAAAGGAGGATTCTCTGTACAATTCTTATGCAAATTACCACTTTTCGACACTCGACGCACGCACGATGCAGCGATTGACCACAACTCGCATGCAATATTCTCTCTCATGACCTTCATCCCGCTACGGACGCGCAGTTGGTAGTTTTGACTAACATACCTTTTTGAGTTCTAAAAGATAAAGCATTTATTCTCACATTAAATTTCCTAAGCAGGAAGAGCAATAAAAGTGTCCACAACTTGTCTGCATGGCATCTCGCAAAAGCAGTCCACAGTAGGAGCAAAAGTACTTCGCATCTATTTTTGACTTGTCACGATTTGCCAATTGATAGCCTGGCATATGGATATCGTTTTCTTCTTCCTTCCAGTGATCTCAGCTTGTAATATCAATACCACATCAAAAGGTCATAAAACTGTGTCGGCGGGCGTTCCAATTCAACTGCACAAGTTAATTCCTCTGACTTTCTCTGCCGTCTGGAAATCACTTTCGACCTGGTTAGCTGAAGAATCAAAAAACCCGAATTGATTTACACAACAGAAAAACAAGAGGGGGGAGGGGGGAGGGGGGGAGAAGGGCAGGGGAAAAATTGACGCATTAATTAGTATAAGTATAAAACATTGAGATTTTGAGATTTTACATAGACTATTTTAAATTCTAGTTGAACTCACTTCGATCACTTCGCAGCAATTACATTGAGTCAAATACTTGGGAACTTAAACATTCATGTGGTTTTCTCATTGCATGATACACTGAAGAACAACTCAGTTTGTAGTCCAACTTAGTACACCACACAATAACATGTTACGAAGCTAGATTAAGGACGTTTTCATCCTCAAATGAATCACAAAAAAAAAATTAAGAACTTTCCACCTCAGCCTTAAAGTTAGACGTTCTTATAAAAAAAGAGTGTATACATGTCGTTCAAATTACCCCTATGAACTCGTTTAAAATCAAACTTTTGAGTTTTACCCACCTACCGACGCAGCAACAGCTTCTTAACAGTTTCTTTGGAACACGAACCCATAACAAAATTGTCTACAGTTTTACTTTCTTTTACCTTTATTTATACTACTCACAAAAGCGAAAAAAGAAACAGATGAGCAAAGTAAAGACGTTCTTAAGTGATTCTCAGCCTTGGTATACTCGTAGTATGTTCTCAAAATTTTGGTTAATCTTGGCCTGAAAGTTCTTATTAAAAAGTTTCTTATAAAAGACTGTATACAAATACAGGCATCTCATACATTTCATGTTGAGAATTGGACTGCAAACTCTTTTGACGACAAATTTTTGTGTCTACTTAACATTATATAACACAGAACAATCAAGTGCTGGTTTGGGTTCTACCATATTGGCAGTCTCGCCTCACCCTAAGGCCTTCCTCTTTTTTTTGTATATTTAACGTCGTCCGACCGACCAATTTTTTTGAGTTTCTGAAAAATGTGAGGAAGGTAATCACTTACTAAAACTTTTTTTAACTTTTAATCTGAAACACAAACATTGGTTTTGCCCGAACAGACTTTCAGTTTCAAATTCAACCCCAGAGTAAACACTTTTCCACGGGAGAGGCTTGTCACGGTCCGCGTGGGAGGAAAACTTAGTTAGTTAACACTAACTCTCTACTCGTCTCTGCTCCCTGCGACTCGACTCTTTCTGTCTCTTCAAACTCTTTCTTTTTTTTTTTCAGATTGCTTCTGCTTTTCTTTTTGTTTGTTTTTTACTTTGGCCGACCGACCTAAAATTAGGAAACGGTCGATTGACCAGTCGTTTTGTGCGCCCGGGTTCCTCCGCCCTTCATCTTCACTGGGGGCACTTTGTAAGGGTTCATGGTGCAGGGTTTTTGGTTTCCCTTGCTGCAGCAGAGAGCCTCAAAGTGGTTGGCTTGACCACAGTGTGCGCATGTTGTACCATAGACAGGGCATTCGTTTTGTCTAACGTTGGGTGGGGCATTCTTGCCGTGGCCATGCTTTCCACAATAATTACATGGATTAGTTTTTTTTTTTCAGAACTGTGTGTTTAAAGTTCATACTGCTTTGCGCAACGATATTGGCTGCAAGCAGCAACAATAAGCTGTGTTTGTTAAAGATGACCTGCAGATCATTTCCTGGCCTCTTTTGTTTCCATTAAGTGGAATAACTCTTCCAGAGACATATCCTGGTTTTTGTCACTGAGCAAATCTAGCTGGATTTCACTGTCAACAAGGCCACGTGTTAAGACGTCACTGAGGACATCCTCGTTGTAATTTCCGTAGTGCCTATAATTGTGTGGAATCTCGGAACGATCGGACTGTAACAAGTTTACTAACCAAAGACACATAGGAAAAAGGAAATGCAACAACACTACACAAGAGTTTATAAGTGCCGGCTAATTACGTATGCACATACAAGGAATAGCATAATAATAAGGCCTGTAAGCTATGCGAGCTATGGTGATGTAATCACTGTAACAATACAACAATAACGCGTGAGTTATGGCGCGACTTCTTCCGCTTGTCTAAGAAGACAAGAGTAATCAAAAGTAAATTGAAGGCAACGTTACGGAATAAGAACTCAGTGGAGTGAAAATCAGCTAACTTAGTTCGTTCTAATGTATGCCGGGCGACGCTTTGGGCAGGAGGACCCGCGTGGACTAGGATCCGTAGATGAAAAGGAAGACTCCTCAGGAGGAGTCTCATGCGTCGGAAGGCTGGTGCTATGGGGGTCCGACGGAGTAGCAAGTTTCTCGGGAATCAGAGCTGGAGTGATGTTCTGAGGGATTTCGGTGATAGGGGCGCGAGCGGGCTCCCTGTCAACATACTCGAAGGGAATGGGGGCCTTGTTAATGTCTTCTTGCGGGACGGCGTTGTAACAGTGGGGAAGGTTAGACGTGGTCTCCGTTTCGTCTGGAACATGATAACACTCAGATAGCTTGATGACGCGGTGTGAAGTGGAGCGCAGTTGAGAACCGGAGAATTTCGGGATTCTTGTTTGGGTTTTTAACACGACCAACTGCCACGGTCAAGCCAAACTGTCGGAGGGTTTCGTCGTTGTGCGGAGAGGCAAACCAGGGGGCAGGGTCTACTCTTATGATGGAAGGAGGGTCAGCTAGCAGGCAAAGCTCAACGCACAATCAGAGAAGACCGGAACAAGAGATTCGCAAAGTTCGTTAGTCAGTACGCAAGAAACGGTGAAGGATGTAAAGTCTCGCGGACGTTAAGGACCCGCTGACGGTAGCGTTTTATAACGTCCACAGCAAAGGAAATACGAAGGGCTTCTGGTGGATGAGAGGTAGACTGCTCAACGAGGCTCTATGGAACTTTCTTAACCCATTGACTCCTAAACCGGCCGTAACCGGCAGGGTGCGATGACCCCAGAATTCCCTAAACCAGCCGTATCTTGATCTTAGGCCTCTACCCAGTCCCCCTTAGTAAATCTGTATTTTTTGTTGTTATAGTGATTTAGTAGTATAATTGATCAATCATTTGTCGTCTTGTGAGCATATTTTGACCGCTGATAAGAGAACCCACAAGGGCTGGCTTTTTGCCCTTTCGATCGTGCGATCAAATTACGCAAAGACAACGGCCAATGCGTCAGATAACGAATCAAACGATGGGGATATCCCTTCTTTTTTCTTTCGAATTCGGAGGATCTAGGGATCTAAGGGATATTTTACGTTTTTCCTGTAAGAGGAGGGGATACTAGGGACAACAATTTTGATTGAGATGGCTTTAAAAGTGATGAAGAAGACAGTGACAACCAAGCGAAAGATGACACCGATGATAAACAAGAAGCTCGCTAGTAATATTCAAGTTCCAGATTTCGTGGCAGCCACTGGCTTTAATTTGTTTTAGATAATCATAATGAATTAAGGTAATTCCTTTGTATTGCATTGCGCATCCCTACTGCGCACGATTTTCGCGTCATTAGCGCGCGCTCATGAGCACGTGCGCGTACAAAACGTAAGAGATTTCCCTCAAACTAAGCCCGATAGCGAAATAAATGCTCTTTTTCTCTCAAACGAGCGCGGTCACTCCCGAATTTTTTTTCAGGTATTTGCTAAGAACAATCCAATAAAGAACATATTTGAAGAAGAAAAAAGGTTTGATAGTAGAACATGAATTGTTTTTGGAAAACAGTTCCGTACTGGGTGTATTTTACCCAAGGCGAGGACTTCAAGCTGACCACGGAACTGTCCCAAAAAGTGCACTATTCCCGCAACCAGGGTGTCTCCTTCTAAGGACGTGTGGTAACAGTCAACGGAAAACCCACCAAATCGCTCAAATTCACCATTTTCAGCCGCAGAAATGACAATACACAACAACTGAGGTTATTTTGAGCTTTAACATAGTCATTTCTCGATGTAAGTTTACTATATTAGGACTCTTCAATATTTCCCATACATTTCTTTATATTTCGAACATACAAACACACTGTTTGCGTGGGCTTCCTATGCTCTCATTTCTATTTTATTTACACTTTTTTTTTTAATTTGGTTGAATGATGTGTTTCTGTCTAAAGTTTAGTACGTTCTAGAGAAATTAATACTAAAGCCCATTTGAAAGTATCATACATTTCTCTTACTTTAGAACAAAAAAATGATCCTTGAAATTTTGCTCGAAGTTGTGCAAAGACGTGCTACAAACACGTTCGTGCGGTAACATGTTTTTGGTATTTAAGCCGTACACACACATACAGAGAGTCATTTCAGCGGCTTTGGCAATATTAATGTCGTAACGTGTAAATAAAACGTGATTTTCCCCTTCGTTGGACCATCGCTTCCTGTGCATTCGGCACAGAATTTAAGAGCCGTTTCAAACACGAAATTATTTACTTACTTTTCTTGTTTAATTTTTATGTTATACAGAATGCCCCAGCTTCGCCTCCCAAGAAAAAGAAGCCGACTGATGACTGATGAAAATATCATGCCCAGTATCGAAGAATAAACAGTGCATTTTAGCTTAACTGTTGTCGTCTCCTTTACTGTGTTATTTCACTCGGAACAGTTGTTAGATTAGGTATTGAAAATAATGCCTCGAAATAAC
>NC_090870.1:58368554-58381054 GCF_036669935.1 Montipora foliosa
TTGCCAGTATGGCAAACCCAGTCGGAATCTGCGTTTCATTTCGTCGTTTTTTCATTTTTTTCCGTGTCGGTAAAAGTCTTGCCTGTCACTCCCCTGCTAAGTGGTGTCTTTGTGCATAGAGCCTTCTGCACGTATTTTCGTAGGATCAAGAGGGTAGTGGGAAATGCGTAGATTTCTCTGGTGGACACAGTAGAACGATTAACTTAACCGGCAATGGCGTTTTAGTGGATCTTTGAACAAAATATACCCTTATGAAGCTCAATAATGGCAAGAGAATTGGATACTGAACAAGACAGAAAGCGTATGCAGCCAACATACCCTAGAACCCGCGGACAGCGTCAATTTAAGCTTTGGCACTTGCAGTTCAACCCCTGCAAGTTTTCCCTCAAGCAATACCATTCCAATTCCAACTTTAATGCACTGTCTGTTGTGCTTTACAAGAATAGTTCGTACAGTACTTGCTTTACTACGATTAAGTAGGTAGAACTTCTGGTACGTATATTTTCTATGTTGTCGTTTCTTTAACATGGTCAACAGTCATAAAAGACGAAAAAATCGCGTCGCTTATTCCTCGATGCTGCTCAGTCTTGTCAAGATTCTCTTTAGAGCTGATGGAAAAATGCAGGAAGCGTATGGAAATTCCTTGCAAAACAAATAAGGAATCGAGATTGGAGTTAGTGGTTGGGACGTTGAACAACTATGGCACCCCATTCGCCGGCAATGAGGGCAGTTTGGTCATTCCCCATTCTCTCCAGCAAATGAGGCTGCCTTACTAGCCTCCCGGGCAGACGTCTCTTAGGGCCTTTCATCACGTGTTTCTCTCCCACTTTCGCAACCGCCCTGCCGGTGATGTCTGAAAAAGGTTGAAAGCGTTAAGAGCTCCCGCACGATAAAACAGTTGTAAAGGAAAGGTAGCGAGTGCTGGACAAAAATGATGGTTAAGTTGAAAGATTTGTTTTAAACCGTTAACTGACGAAGTTCAACTTATTTGTTGATCGACAAAATGTTGCAGTTCTTGTTCAAGGCCATTCAACGAGTCCAACGTTGTGGAACAAAAGCGAGGACAAGGTCTATTCCGTTTGAACAGTTGTCATCAGTTGAGACAGTCTCCCTCTATTAACTCTGGTTGAGGGGGTTAATCAATGTTTTTCAAGTCTCAAAAGCTGGTGACAGCCGGCACGATTCAACAAACAGCTGAGCTGATCAACAAAATGTTGCACAATGTTTAAAGGTGCGTTACTGTATGCTCAAGGATACGGCTCAGTCGGCGTGTATTTTCGGCGCTAAGCCGACTTAAATAGGCCACTTCGGAAGATACCACAATACTCTTTGTTTGTTCCCCCAAATTTTGCATAAGCATCGTTTCCAGTTTCTCTTGGAGCTTACATTGGTCCCAAGAGAAAACAAGAAAAATGCTTACGCAACATTTGGGGGGTATTTTCCAAAGTGGCCTATTCCATGGCAACATAGGGTTTTCTTCACAGTGAAAACTCCCCCATGACAACATAGGGTTTTCTTCACAGTGAAAACTCCCCGCTTTGAAATAATCCGGCCAAACTGTTTAGATACGAAAATCTAGAGGCGAATCATTGTTTACATTTTGTCTCGTCAACACACGAGTTTGCTGATAAAAGGCATCATTCTTGTCACAAATAGACCAATTTCGATATATTAAAATTAAGTCTTAAAAATTAGCCATCATCTAGAGGCTCTGGTGAATAAATGTTTATTCCCCAGAGCCTCGAGATGATGCCCTTTGTTTAGGACTGAATTTTAATATCTCGAAATTGGTCTATTGACTTAAAAAGGTAAAAGAACGTGTTTAAATTCGTAAAATTTCCAATTTAAGCCTTCTGGCTTTGACAACGAGCGAGTTATTAGCCATCAAAAACTGATAAATTCTTGGGTGACAAAAGCGCTAATAAGCCGATACATTCTTTGTAAAATTTATAATTTTCAAAGCGTCATTACTCAGAGATTATCTGGTAAATTGCGCTCAAAATTTCAGAGATAGCTCATTGTGCAATGCACTTTCAATCTTCAGTACTGATGTTTTAGCTGATAGAGTAGGAAACGATGGGCTTATGTTAATGTGGCTAGTTGTTAAGATTCTTGTAAAACGGCAAAAGAACAAGGTCCCTTAAGTTTAATTAACCTGCCAACGTGCACACTAGTCGACAGAAATTCCGGTTTTGCTCCCATTCTGGACCCTGCATCCTTAATAGAACATATTCGTATTCTCAGTATTGGATTGGAACTACAAGCAACTGCAAAAAGAGTTGCGACACTCGCAGTTATAAACGGTACAATGCGTGTCATCCAAGTCAACGCATCCCCAACCCCCCTCCCCCCCCAAGCAAAGTTGTTCCCCCCTACATTTGCCATTCAA
Source organism: Montipora foliosa (assembly GCF_036669935.1). Lineage (NCBI taxonomy): Eukaryota > Metazoa > Cnidaria > Anthozoa > Scleractinia > Acroporidae > Montipora > Montipora foliosa. The sequence continues at coordinate 58,370,944 of NC_090870.1, forward strand.
ACTAAAGGGTATCAACATTGAAAAAGGGGGGAGGGGAGAGAGGGGCGTTAAGACTTATCTTATGAAGTGCAAGGTGAGTTTAAGGAAGAAGTGAATTTTCGATGCAGTGTCTCAACCTTTTTGCAATTGCTTGTAGCTGGCAATGAAGGCTAATGCGGGAGAATCTTTTCAAATGCAAATACTTTTTAATATATTCCCCCGCATCAGCCTCCATTGCAAGCTAGTTCCAGCCCAATACTGGGAATACGAATAACCTCGCAAAAGCACCACTACATGCACAAATCATTGGCTTTTATTTTTGCAATATTGCACTTTGTGGTTTATTCTTCATCATCTTCCTCATCCTGGTCAGCCTCAACTTCTCCTTGTTGTTTCAAATAGTATGCTTTCTTCTGAGCAACACGAGCCTTGCGCTGTTGGTTGGACATCTTCTTGCGGTTGAACCTGGACAAGAAAGTCCACACATTCAAGTTTATCCTTACTACTCGTATGTATCATGTATCCCTTAACTAGCAATAAAAATAAAAAGGGGATTTCATGGTCAAAACAAGGCACTTTTCTAATAAAACCACTTCACCGTACATGTGTCTACCTTCTTAATGTAGGGATATTTTTACGATTTTTCAGTAAAGCAAAAGCGGACGGCGCAAAGCATCAAAATCACATTCCCCATAAAAAATTACAATTTAAAAGTTTCCAGATCAAAGATGATAACTATTTTACTGATAAATTCGTTGACTTGTTGCTTTGTTGATCTCACGTTTTTTTATGTGAGGAGGAGGTAGAAGGAGCAGGGGGGGGGGGGGGGAGGGGAGGGGGTGTTGTGCAGGGGCCCCCATGCTCAACGTTGCATATAGTTGCGCTCGATTGTCAGTTGTGTCACGTTAACCCTCTCGGGCACCTACATGTAACCCCACACTCATGACTTTAATCTCTGATAATTAGGTAGATTTGTTTTGCTAGTTTCTCAATTAGTTCATTAATTTTTTTGCATGTATGTTATTTTGATGCCTTGTTAATAACTTCTTTGGTGTCTTGATGATTGTTGATTAATTTTTAATGTAAAATCAGCGGCGACAAGTTACCTCTTGGGTTGCACTTCTCTTGTGGGGGCAGGCTTGGCCTCAGGGTTCTCTCGAATTGCAGCATGGGCCTTCTTGTACAGTTCCTCTATCTGCAGGAAGTTAGCAAAAAAATCACAAGAAAGAACTGTAAAACAGTAATAACTTGGAAGATAAAGCTAAAAGTTCAGAGATTGTACCTACACTCAACAGAATATTGCATTTCTGATTGGTCAATGAATAGGACACAAATAACTTAAGAAAGCAATAGAACTTATAGAGTGAAATGCAGAAGTTGCCATGGAAACTATGATTTTCTCGTGCACTTCATGATTTATGGTCATTCAAGATGCCTTGAAAGTTCTCAAATTGCATGGGTAACATTCAACTTTACTTGTGCCCACAAATCACAACTTGCACTCACTCATACAATTTCCTAAACTTACATGTAGATTGCTTTGCAGGGCATCTGCCCTTTTAAATAACTGTTTCGAGTACACTTATTGAAAATTTCATTAGTCATCCCAAACATGTCTTTAGTTCTGCAATTGCCAAAATGTTAAGAAAACAATCAAGGATCCATTTGAACAGCTCTCTCTCAACAAGGTAGAGGGGGACACACACACATTACACAAGGTCTCCATGGAGAGAGCAATAGTGATTACATAAAATGTACTGTAATTCAGTGGTATCACAGACACTGAGGACACTTGTTGGATCAATATTTATTACCTTTAACACCATCATTACAAAGAAAATGCCATTTTTGCTCAGCATTGTTGCTTGTTGCAATTCATCTGACCTGTCTGTTGACAGCTCATCACAGGAACACTCACCTGATCAGCTTCTATGCCATTCTTGATGTATTGAGAAAACTGCCTCTTGTATCCTTCCTCATCCTCTTCCTTCAAGAGCCTCATGTAGTTGGCAACATGCTGGCCAAAGATGTGGTTTCGGTGGACTTCAGCATTGAACTCCTTAGACTCACTGTCATAGCCAGGAAAACGCTTTGAGCTGCGGAACACAACAACCGTTGTTTTAAATGACAGCCTGAATCCAGGATCCCTCAAGTAACATCTCAGCATGGAAAACACATTTATCAAATTCCACAGCTTACCAAGATACAAATGGTCCGCTCCGAGAGCAGAAAGTAAACGGTAATTTTTAAAAAGATGAAGACATTTTTAAGTTATAAGACATGTACACGTATGAATGTTACGTACAAACATAACCGTCAGTTACAAAGTGTTTGAAGAACCGTTTTTCTAGCACCTTATCACAGTTCATTATGCAGGTTTCCCTTGCTTGTTATATTCCCCTACAGTTTTTCAGACAGATTGTAACTGATGATGATGTTTGTAACCACGAAAATATGTCTCATAAATTAAAAAAAATGTCGTCATCTTTAAAAAATTACAATTTACCCAGGGCTGTCAAAAATGGCCGGTAGCTGGCTAAAAGAGCTTTGGCCGGTTACTTGCGTCTCAATTCGCTGTTTGGACAAAAATTGAAAACTTTAAGAAGTTCAAGAAAAAAGTACATGTGATAAATCCTCTTCAGTTTTCAAAGTCAAAGTAAAGATGCACTTCAACCGTTTTAACCTGTTTGCCTATGCACATGCAATCGAAGTCTCATAGAACGCCTGGGACATTTTCATTGCACTGGATCTCAGGCTTCTGCATGTGCCAAAATGGCATCTGCCCTGAAAAAACCAAGGCAGACATTGCAAAGCACATTTTTTTCCCTCTCATTTTAGAGAGCAAGCCAAAGGTAAGGGCCTTTTCATTACTTTTTGCATAGATTGAGCATAGGATTAAAAACCTCAGAATTGCTGTGATTTCAGTCCTCAAAATCATGATATGCATAAATCGCTCTTCAGCAAATTTACAGATTTCATTTCACTGGATTCTTACTCTGAAGAGCAATCACCACCGAAGTGGTTAAAGAATGGCAATAAACATAAAGAATGGTAAATGTAGCCTTAATTTTCACTGTTTTCGCAGGTCCAAAAACTACCTGGAAAATGCTGAAAATAGTCCAACTTGTTTGAAAAATCATATTATTTTGAACCAAAATTAATACAAAATTAAACTATAACAAAACTATACCCCAGATAATACCTCCAAACAACAAAAATAATTATTATTTTGTTGTTTGCAGGTACAGAAGGACCTTTGAGAGCAATGTCTGCCCTATGTCCTGACCCTCCTCCCCCTACCCCCCTTGAATAAGGCCTGATAATAAACAGATACAGTCCAACCTCGATTATCCGGACTCATTGGGACTACACGAAATAGTCCAGATAATCGAGGGTCCGGATAATCGAGAATATGAATATTAATGAGGAACAAAAACTGATTACATTAAGAAAGCGACATTTAATCGTTTGGAAAACAATATGGTCTACAACTTCACTGTCCGTTGTGAATACCTGTACATGTGTCGACAAACACCATGATCTTTTCCTTGCTCTTGCGGATATCAGATATCTGCCGTTTACTAACGGCATGTTCAGCTGACAAATTGGTTCCTTTTTCTTCTTTCTCTAATCGCAAAATTATAGCCTGTTTTTCTTTTATCGAAAGAACGGATCGCTTACACTTCAAGGACATGATGATCGTGAATAAACATTTGTGATGTAGTGTAGCTTGTTTGCCGAATGAGCCAATAGAGCGTGAAATTTCACTTTAGAAACAAAGCAACTCTAAGCCAATCAGAACTCATTCGAAAGTTCTGCATTAGTTACGACGTGTGCAAGCGCTGCTTTATTTTGCTTTTTGCTGTGAAAGAGAAACAAACTCGCATTTACTTTACTTTTCAACGCTGTAGTTTTAAAAAGAATATGGCTAGGGATCTTGATGATGACTAATAAATATTCATGACAAAATTGGGACCAGAGAAAAAGTCCGGATAATTGAGGTCCGGATAATCGAGGTTCGACTGTATATTGATTATTGATCAATCAATCGATCATTAATATCACTGCCATGGTTTGAATCTTGACATTATAGTATACACGCATGTAGTATTTTACTCAATTAAACACTGCCCTCAATTTTATGCTGCAGATGGAAGGAAAGTATCAATAAACACCCGGCCACCCTCGCATAAATGCAGCACCCAATCAGAAGACAACTCAGTAATCTGAACCAGCCTTAGAAATTTATTTTCGTGCATGAAGATGTTCTTGAGTTCAAAGTGGCCACATTTTGCAACTCTTTCTTCAGAATTTTCACATTGTGCAGTTGCCTTGTTAAGGCCAAGAATTTTGCCGGTATAACAAGGCAAACCCTTTTCTGGGACTTTAAACATGTTTCTGTTTCAAATAATATTTACAAATGATCTACCGTAATTGTTGTCAGTGATTTAAGAAAGATGATTTTGAAATAAATGCCACCCTTGATTAAACCCCGCCTTTTAATACTGTAAACACTGCATCGGTGATGCTGAAAATTTAATAACTGAAAACAAACCTATGTGGAATATCCATGCCACCATCAACTGCTCCTTTAAGGGCCCCAAATACCCTTGCGCCAGTGCTAGTCCTTGCCAAACCTACATCCAAAAAGGCTCTAAAGGCACCGGGAGATCCTTCCACACTTTCAACATAGTACTCCTCACCATTTACTTCCTCTACTCCTGGGTAGATCTCATGGAGCTTCAGTTTGGTAAGCAACTAACAAAGACATTTTTTCAAGTTGTAATGCAGATATGCTCTTTATTATTTGGATATACAAGACAGATGAGAAGCCAGGTGTTTGAATCAAAGTCAGCTGACTGTTAACCTGTAAACTTCCAGCGCCATAAAAAGAACACAAACACAATTTTATTTTCCTTTTCGCGGACAACTACATGTACCACACATGTAATTCATAAAAAAACCTTCATAACAAAATTGAAAAAATAAAACCAAAATGGTAAAAGGTTAGGGAATTACATTGCAGCACATTTTCTTATGGTAGAATATGACACCCAAGTATTCAAAGTAAGATCATAAAATACTCCATTACTTACACGACGAGCAAGTAGGAGGCCAGTGCAGTAAGCTGCTGAATAATTGGTCAACCCGACCTTGATGCCATAGCGGGGAAGTTCATGTGAATAGGCTGCACAAATGATCACATCCCCCTCAATCTTGGCATACGCTACCTGTAAAAGAGTACATAATCTAAATGATACGTTTTTCAACTAACAAATCAAAACAGTAATGGTAGTACATGTACAATATTAAAATAGTTATCCCTCTCAAAGATCAGTTACATTGTAGCTGCTAATTCAGTTCGCAAACAATTGCGCAATCTCTGCCACAAAATTGGCTTCGCTTTGCAACTGGTTTTTTTGGCAAAAAATTGAAGACCTTAAGGCAAAAGAAAGAAAAGTGTTGTAAATCAGCAGTGCATTTATTCTTTACTTATTTTCATGTAAAATTCTTCATTCAAACACATTTTTTTCACAGTGATAGGAATCTGTAAAATGAAAGTCAATTTATACGATGCTTTTTATCAAACTTAAATATGCAGTGTGACTGCATGCAGGGCTTGACGAGTGTCAAGTATTTATGAGACAATGAGTCAATGAGTCAACAAGTTAGTGCAGTTAATTAAACCATAAAATGAAAGCTTACATTTTAGAGAGTGCTTAGTCCCAATCACTGAAACAAGGGCTTCTAAAGGCTTAATCAATAAATTATTGCTATATTGACTGAGTCCATTGACTCATGACTCATTGACTCATTTGACTCATAAAACATGCGTTCTCGGGCTTGACACAAACTTTTGACACCACTTTTCACTTTGGAGAGTAGGATTCAAAATTTACTTTCCACTTCAAAATTTCACTCTCCAAAATGGATTGAAGTATTACATAGTACAACTGCTTACCGCAGAATTTAAAATGTTTGGAAATAGAATTTTTTTTTTTGTTCACCCATGGAACACCTTAAGCGAAAAGCTCAACACTCATACCAGGGCTCGACATTAACACTCACCCGTTTCCCATTGGAGAGTAAATTTAACACTTGAGAAAACCTATTTTTCTTTTAAAAACCTTACGCCAAATGTATGCTTAGAGAATGAGAAAGCAACCCCTAAACACAAGCTAACATTTACCAGGATGACCTCACTTTCTGCTATATTGAAGAGTGGTTTTCAGTGGTTTTCTTTGGCATGCGAGTCGGAATGCATTAATGGAGAGGGAAAAGTGTTTGACTGCTTAAACCACTGACATGAAGCAATTTGAATCTAAACACATGATCTTAAACAAATTGTCATGTGATCCGACAAATAATGTCACATGATCGAAAAAAAGTGTTTTTTGTTGAATGCCATGACCGCCGACGCGCTTTACATTATACACGAACCATGTGGCAACTTTTTTATGCCATGTGACGCCTTCTTTTGCAGATCACGTGATAAGTTTTTTGGAACCCACATTTAAGAATTCTAATGGCAGATTTACCACTCTAGTGATTTTGATAGTAACTCTCACTCCCAGGGGCCAATGGATTAAGTGTATTAAAAAAAGGATTTCCTCCCGTTTTGCTCATTTTGTTCCTGCAGATTGTTTCCCCACAGTGAAACTGGACAACATTCGTTTATGCAACAGTATCTTTTGATTTAGCCCTGACCTTGAATAATATTTTCGAATATCAGCCAGTCCACATCTTCCTACAGTGGAACCCCTCCTCTGGGACACCTCTATTCAGGGGACACTTGCCCTGGTCCCGTGGGTGTTCATTGAATGGAGGTTCCACTGTATCTGAATTCATCCTTAGAACTAGGAATTAAGAGAGTGGTAAATTTCTAACCTGACAAACAATGTCCTTGTTTGTAGAACGAACAACAAAACGGTACTTGGGAGTGTTGTACTTGTTCTTATCCTGGGTCACTAGACGTTTTCGGGCGTAATAATCGGTTTTGCCCTCTAGAAGAGACAAGATAAACCGTCACGTGAAATGAAAGCTTCATAAGACAGTAAAAATAATTCATCAACACTGAAATATAACAGTGACCTCGTCTTCTCCTGAATTTGACCTGGAAACGCTTAAAGTACGCTTTGTTCTTGATAACTTTGACGAATCCCTGTATCAACAGATTAAAACTTTCAGAATAATCAAATGATCTGAATCTCGAAATATCACCCCCATCTTGACGTTTTATAACGAACAACCATCAAATGTATAAAGTTTACTCATCATATTAACAATAAAAAACGTTCTTTTAATCAAAATCCTACCATTTCACAGAAAGTAATGGGAACTTTTATACAACTCCAGGTAGCTTCGGCTGGAGGCTGACAAAAATATTGGAAAGAGAGATCGACACCGTGCGCGGGGACTTATGGGACGAAAGTTTACGTCATCTTGTTGTAGAACAAAGTTCAACAGGAAGGAAGTTTACTCCCTAGGTCAGTGTCATTTCCGTTTCATCAGAAAAGGGTTGAACACTTCCGTTTTATCACAAAAGAGGGGAAAAAGCCTAGTCACAAGCATTAAGAATTGCGAAATATTGATATACTAGTAATAGTCATTTTGAATTTGCTGGTCTTCTTGCAGAAATACAATTTGCTTTATTTCTGATGCTTTCTTTGAAGCCGATTACTTTAGTTCTGCTGTTGTTATTGTTATCTTATGATCCAACAGCAATGTCGATCTGATGTTAAAATTAAAGGATGTTAAAAATTTTAAACCTTCGTTGTCTCACTCTTATTATTTCGCAGAAACGAAAAGAAAACCTGGAAATGTTGTCGATCCGGAAATGGAAATGACCTGAAAATGGGCGTCTACCGGAAATGGATTTCTTAGAATTCTGATACCCAGTCCTTTCTCATATGTTTTCGTGTCTAAAAGATGGCGAAGCTATGGAGGTTCTGTGTTAACTTGCTCCGGATTTGATCGAAGGCAGGTGTCCACTCTTAAGTATCTTCAATTGGTCGTGATGGCGGAGGGGGAGTTAAATGCCATTTTGTATTCGCTTTCTAACGAAATGAGGGCGCATGACCTTCAAAATTTGAAGCATCTGTGTCACGGAAAAATTCCGCTTGCAGAGCTCGAAAAGGCACAAACCTCATGCGATCTTTTCAGGATCATGAGGCACAAAATGTTCATTCGACCGGGAAATTTGGACTACTTAGAGAGCATGCTTGAAAAGATTGGAAGAGCAGATTTAGTGAGAAAGATTCAGACCAGTGGAGGAGATAGAACGATGCAAACTGAGAGTGGTCTTCCAAGCAATCCTTTGGTCGCCGTAAACTACAAAGGTTTTCTTTTGAGTCTTTCTGATGAATTAACCCAGGACGACGTCGATGCATTGAAATTTATTGCAGATCTACCTAGTATGTGTCTTTGATGTCTTAAACTTGAGTTTTTCGTCAAAGCAAATTTTAATTTAGTTGCTGTGTTTCCAAGGGGAAAGATACACCTTGTAAGTAATTGATGTACCAGTCAAAGTGAAGCTTCAACATCTTCCCCCCCCCCCCCCCCCCGGCATTTGAATTTTTGGAAATTTTTTGTTCAAATGCCCTCCTCCCTGGACCAAAAAGCTGTTCAAATGCCTCATCGATCATACATGTAGGTCCATTTCAGGTGATCAAATACCCCCACCCCCAGGAAAATTACCAGATTTTTATAAACTGAATGCATTGGGAGAGTAGGGAGAATTCTTGACAGTTATGCTAACCCTCGACTGCGTCTTGGGTTTCCATAATGCACCAGTCATTTAAAACCCCGGCTCCGCACCCACCCATTCGGGCTTAAGCGGGGCATTCACTTTTTATGCAAGTGAAAGTGAGTGAAGTCCCCGGTTCCCGGGGACAAAAGTGAGTGGTGCATTCCCCCACCCCTACTGTTCAACACATGGTACTCCCTTTGTAAAACAACTTATCATTGCCAAGCGAAACACACTGGTTAAAAGACACTGTTGGCAGCCATGAAATAAACAGATTGATCTTTCAGCCGCCAGCAAATAACTTGCAAAGGCTCCTCAATGCACAATGAGCATGTCAAAATATCTTTATTGTAGTAGTTTCATTGATACATTGTACTTCTGGATAAATTGACAAGGAAACACAACGGGCAACTATCACAGTAGTGTCAATCGCACAAATAATAGCAGGAATTGAAATTGTTTCAACTGATTCAGCTAATTCATTTTGATTATTGCATACAATGTGATCCGCCTCACTATAAAAGTTAATTGATTCGACTCACCAAAGGGTGCAGAACCCTAACACAATTCATGTGCGCTAATCGTCGATCAGTCATTATAAAATCAAAGGAGAAAATTAGTCCTGTCCAGATGCACGTTCCACAATAACGAATAAAGAATATTTGCAAGAGAGTGATGCCAAATAATGACCATTATTTAGAGTAATGGCTAATATGCTCTGCAAAATGTGAAAAAATTAACCGGAATCCACGATCGAGTTTGTCAAGAAAGCGACAATAATGTGTGCAAAATTACTATGAGGCGCGAAAATGAAGACCGCTGACCAAGGAGTGACTGCCCCGCTTAATTCCCCCAGTAGGGAATGCGAAGACCGTGACTTCCAGCAAATTCCCCGCCTACCGGGGAACCAAAATGGAGTGTATATGAGGTGAAAGTCCCCGCAATCCCCCGCTAAGGCTCGAATGGGGGGCGGCGGGGGTTTCAAATGACTGGTGCATAACTGTCTTGAATTCTTCCAGCTCCTCCTCGTTTTTAAATGAGGCTATGGAAATGCAGAAAACGTCCTCTATTGCTTAAACAAGCATGCAATACATAATAATTATTGAAGATTAAGCATTGCTTCTTGATTTTGCAAGAATTGAGTGTCGAGGATTGTTTGATTTCAGGTGAATCTAGTCTCGATCCTCGACTCGATTCTGAATTCTCAATTCTCGCGAGGATCGAGTCAAGACTGTCAACTTACTTTTGCATTGTCCTGTATTCTTAATTTAGGTGTCTGTGTCTTTTTTTTTTTTAGAATTTCCATGCACACTCCCCATATGCACATATTCATTCCATGCATTGTCATTAAGTTTTATTATTGATATCATTTTTATTGTTTTCTAT
>NC_090870.1:58386054-58406054 GCF_036669935.1 Montipora foliosa
GAATGGCATTTTTTCTTCCATTGTGATAACATAATGTGTTATTTAAGGAAAAAGCCAACAAAATGTTCGTTTCACATTCACTTGTGCACGCGGCGAAGGCTAACCGTAGAATGCCCGCAGTGCACAAGCCATGGGAAGGTTGCTTTCCACGATGGATTAAAAGTTCTCTTTCTCTGAGTGCTCTCATAAATCTTACTGCTTTCCTGTTTACTGGTACTTTCAGTTTCGGCTGCTTTCCCCTTTTTACATGGTGGCGCCTCGTAATTTGTCAAAAATCGCTCCATCTTTACAATCGCTTCAAGTGCGAAGCGATCCTGCGAGGCGATGTGCAAGGCATTAACAACATTGGTAGGGAGAAGACTGGGGAAAGACGCCAGAAGATGATAGATTTATGTTTTCTTTATAAAATTATTGGTATTATCGTTACATTTTAAACTTTCTTGTTTTTTAATCAACTGTGAACTTCAAACTAAAACTAATTATATCTAGTTTATTTCCATTTTTCTACTAGCCAGCGGGCTATTAAACGTCGTTTTTTACTAGACCGACAAAATTTTTACTAGCCTCGGGCTACCGGGCTAGCGGAGATGTCGAACCCTGTTGCAATATGATTTTCTTTGGAAAATCTTTGGATTTGGATTTTCTTTAGATTTTCTTTGGAAAACAATCGCTGAACCTTTGAATATCTCGTGCAGAAAATTAAAAGGTGTCGAAGTTTTTCTTCACATCGCAGATTCAAAATAGAAAGATCAAGTTTCACCAACAAATAAAGCTTAATTCAGAAGCTCTGACAACACAGGGCACATGAATTGATTATGCGATCTTTGGCTGCTCAAGTTAAATAATTTGCAAGGTGCTGGGAATATTTTCATTTTGAGTGAAATTTGATACGCTGCAAAATCTGCCACCTTACATGTGACAAAAATTAATAACGTTGTTGACTCTTTTGTGACCATTCTGTGTTTCGAGTTTTCAGAAGTTGTAGCGATTGTAATGTTTGGCAAACCAATCAATCTGATTATCTTTTAGGTGTTTAACTTTCGGGGTGGTTTATCTAACAACTTTTGTTTCGATTGCATTGTTCGGAGAAGACATTTGGCAGTGTGACCGTGTCCTTTGGGATTTACAATCTGATTTCCTTGGCGCCATTCTGACATGCCAGAAAATGTGTTTCAGAATGTGTTGGAAATTTGATATTCAGAATGATGGCGGTTGTTTCAAACTTCTAACAAGTTAAGCTATTGAGTAGTCCAGGAAGACAAGATTATGCAAGTTAGTCTAGAAAAATGACCTGTCCAGTGTCCAATTGCTTGGGCAATCATCCACCCCTAAACTTTCACCAAATTTACTGTGTGAGGCAAGTGGGTGCTTACGCGGTAAAATACGGTAATCAAGATAATGTACTTAAATCTTTGATTTTCTTTCACGTCCAAGCAAAAAAAGACCTGGCAAGAAACAGCGCTACACTGTATGTCACCAATTCAATAACCATTACAATTCTGTATTTGCATTTTCTTTGTCTTTAAGTTACCAGTAGAGGAGCCGCTATGTATAATTTTGGCCAAAAATTAATGTATATTATCTTAAGAGGAAAACATGCAAAATTACTGTAAGCCCGAGGAAACAGGCTGTAAATTTCTAGATACATGCATCCCTCTACACATGTCCCAGTAAGCCAATATGATTTGAATTCCAGGTTATTTTTGGGACTTTTAGCCAACTTTCAGCTACCAAACAACCTTTGGAGACAGCATGGTCCAGTGGTTGTAGCGTTGGGTTTTCATACGGTTGCCCCAAGTTCAAATCCCATTCTTACCTCCGGTTTGGATTTGTTTCCAGTTGTGCGGGATTCAACTAAACCACGCTTTGTAAACAGCAAACTTGTTGCCTCCTGCCAGTTGGGGTTCTTTAAATCATGCTTTTGTTAAGTTTGAATTGATTAAAAAGTGGGGTACCTGTAAACTGGCTTGATAGCTAAATGCACTTCCACTAAGTATAAATGAAGCATTTGCTATTTTCGCAAATCTCATAATACAGTTCATTTTGGGAGGTTATTTGCATTAAAACAATGTATATCTCGTTCACTGAAGAATGATACAGTCCCAAGAGTAACTAACTTGTAAATTGTATTGTTTTTGTGTAAAGAACCCTTCAAATCGTATTTCATTATGGGATCAGGAAAATAGTCTATTTACATTTTTCTTTTTAACATGAGCTGCTCCCAACTGAGTGGCTTCATAGCTCAGTTGTTAGAGGATTGCACCAGCATCGCAGACGTCATGTGTTGGAATTCCATTGACACCACCTGAATTTCTGAGGTGTCTATAAGAAACAATAATTGCTAAAGGATCACTTCTCCATTCTGGGAGATCGTTCAGAAAAACATGGGTTGGATTACTAAGAAACCCAAGCTACAGTGTAGTTTCCTTCTGGCTCTCGGCGTCATCTCAGTTAAAATGTTGAATATATTGGCGCCCGGTCGTTTTTGTTCGGACCTCGCTACGCTCGGTCCGTACTGCCACGACCTGGGGCCAATATTCCCCAGTACTGCTCTCACGCTCGGTTAGTAAGAGGTTATTAAATTTGTTTGCAGGTTATGTAAGCTGGCGAAGCCAAATTCATGGCTCCTGGTACATCTCCAAGCTTTGTGAAGTTTTCCGTAAGTACTGTGATCAATTTGACGTCATGACCATGATGGTAAAGGTCAACGATGAAGTATCAGAAGCATATACAAGGCAGGGCTACAAACAGTGCCCTGCTCCAGTTGTCACCCTAAGGCGACGCATCTATTTCAATAACAACTGAATCAGTCTTGTTCTTATACAGCTGTGTGTTACAGCTGTACTGTATTCGTGTGTTCAAAGCTGCCTTACCCAACGCCCTTTTTGAGTAACTTCTCCTTAATACAACATGGAGAGGCAGAAGTAATAATTTAAGACATTCTGTGCAGTATCTGGCCGTCTTTAAGGCCTACCTTCCGTCAAAAGTCATTGCGGTCGTTTGGTTTTGTTTTCAAATGACGGCTTGTCCAAATGCGTGGTCTGATTGGCAGAATGCACTCAAGCGAATCACGCGAGAAACAACGTATCAGCTATTTGGGTAATTTCGTGTTACACGAGACTCAGTCACGGTGCACAATAATGACTTTTGGGCGAAGGTTGTCCTTTAAGGCGGAGTTAGGTTTTCAATCTACGTACGATTTAACAGCATGACTAGTTTTAGAATGGCTGTTTTCTTTCAGTAATGCAGAGTTAATGGAGGTTTAGCATCGGTTGTAAGGCAAACGTCAGGCTGAAATTTGAGTGTTGCCAAAAATCAAAGAAAGTTGTTTGATTTTACCTCGCGGTTTATTGCCTCTTCTACATAATTATATAGAGCAAGTGCTCAAAGAGAGAGAGGCAAGATACAATAGAAGAATTTTAATGCTTTTATAACTAGCAAAAGCTTGCGGGTAAAAAAAAAAACGTTTGTCGTTTCACGTAAAGGCGGCGCCAATTTTTTCGATTGCACTCACGTGACAAGACGGCCATGTTGGTGCTAAAACAATAGGAAAATGTAGCTTACGTTTTGCCACAAGCACGTGACCTTGAAGCGTGTAACTTGCAACTCTTTTCCTTGGAACAAAGCTGGGGACTTTAGGACAATTTTATGCCCAAATATGGACAAAAATAAGATCAAAGCTGCACTCGCGGGAAAATGCGCGAGCTACGTTACATCCATATAAGGAAATTTTTAAACTCTAAAGGACTTTTTTGAAAAGCCTTAAATAGCAATGACCACAACCAGGTTTTCTGAGCCCGCGAGACTGAGCACCCCCAGGAAACCATTGTTTTAACGAAAACCGCTGGTCAGCTACTTACTTTTTTGCTATTGTTCTCTCCACCAACATGGCCGCCGTGACGTCATGCGCAATCAAAGAATTCTCTTGACTGATCTGCTAACTTATTAAAATGAGTATGAAGTCATGGAGCGTTAAGTATTAAATTGCGCTGATTTTTATATTGAAAGAGAATAAACTATTGCGAAGTAAATTTTCGTAGCGTAATGGCACGAAGTGCACGCCTTTGGTAGCTTTGATTTACGTGTATCTCAATCTGTATCTCATGCAACTCCGAATTGAGGTCATAGGACCAAAGTTTGATTTTCAGCTGTTTCCTTGCTAAGCAACGGAACTATGTTAAATAGGTTTAAATAGAGGACAGGTAAAAATTGATATTCTTACGTTTTGACTCGCTATTCTAGGTTTGCATCCACGTGATGACACGGCCACGTTGGTGTAAAAATAGAAAATGTTCCCCCCCCCCCCCCCCTCCAGGTTTGCATAAAACTAGAGTCAAATTCCCAAAACAGATTTTACTGAATTGTTCTGTACACTAACATGGCCACCGTGACGTCAGATTCAAACATTTTAAGCTTGCACGTTTTGTTTTCCCATTCCAGACCGGAAAGAAATAGATAACATCGACCTAAACCTGGTGAGCCATCGATATGTCAGCGGAGTCTTGAAAGATGATCACTTCGTTTTCGCTCGCTCCTCGCTCTCTCGCTTCTGATCGATCGCGGCGAGGATTATTTCAGTCATAAAACGGTCAATAGACCTTTCCGGTTTATATTACTAACAAGCTGTTCAATACGTAATGGATTTTAGCAGTATTTTATTACGGAATATTTTCAGTCTCTCAACTTGCAGCTAACAAATTATTATTTCCAGCGCTCTTCCCACTGTCGGAACGGATTCTGTAACGGGTATAAAGAAAATTAAAGAAAAAAAAAAGAGTTAATTGTTAAAAGTTACACTTTGTGAGCGGCATATATGGCTCACCAGGTTTAGGTCGATGTTATCTAGTGCTTTCCTTCCAGACCACGTGATGTTCTCCAGGGAAATTCCTTTTGTTTTTTCATAAGTTGTGCGTACATGACTACATTTGGAAGAAACTGTTCCCTAGAGTGACATTGGGAAAACAAAACCTACAAGCTAAAGAGGTCTATTAGGGACTTTAAGATCTACGAGGGCGACGTTGACGAAAACGTCTTTTCGAAATGTAATTTTGCACTACCGTAAGTCACTGGCGATTATCCATCTCGTTCACGTCATACATCGTGGGCGAACTCTCGTAATAATAAGTTGGGTACAAGCGGTTTCAAAGTAAAACTAGAGAATGCAAGGCTCACGTTGCCGCAAACCCTAGAGTTTAGTGCGGGCGTGCGTGCCGCACAATTATCTTTCCTCTTTTGACCAATGATGTTATTGTCACAGTTTTGTGCCGTCGCTGTGTAGATCAACATAGAGACCTAATGGCCGAGACACACTAGGCGACAAATCCCTGCGACAAATCGCTCCATGTGCACTACTTGCAAAACAAGTCGCTGCGACACGACTCCTGTTCGTTGCACACGCAGTGATCTCGTATAAGGTGGAATGTGAACTAGTTTTCTAATTTAATATGGCGGACCATATGACGCTCTCTCATTGGTTCATTTATATTTTGTCGCAGCGACTTGTTTCCGGAAGTGCACACACGGTGCGACAACGCTGCTTTCGCTAATTTTGTCGCTGTGATAAGCCGCACGAATTTAAACTGGTTTGAATTCGTGCAACTGATCGCAGCGACAATGATTTTCACAAATTTAACCGGGTCAAACGAGGCGAATTGTTGCGGCGACTTGTCCCCGCCTAGTGTAACCCGGTGTAATTCCGAATGCTGGCTTACAGTTCGTTTAGGAAAGTTCAAGGTATGCGGACTACCCGTGCCAAAAAAAGGCAACAGCATTTTGTATTTTTATACTTACTGCTTTGTTTTACATGTGGACAGAAAATAGCAAATAGGTTTTGTGCGTATATGTAAAATGTAATGGAGTAAAACAGTGTAAAAAAAGGACCATTGAGTTCATCTTCTGTGTGAAAACGTTTTTTATTCTTACTTTGATCACTTTTGTTAAGATTTTAAGGTGCACTCGTGTTTCAGGAACTGCAAAAGTAGCTGCCAACATTTGTTTTGAACAAAGTTGGGATCAAGTTCAAATTCATTAGTGATGTTTAGTATGGGTAATATCATGGGGCCTAGTAAAATGAAGGATTAAAATCACGCTTATTTTCAGAGGATACAGAAATAGCGGCAAGGGCAATTTCTGCAACTTCTGAAATTAACTGTGATATTAATCCTTAATTTTACAAGGAAACTCGCCAGGGGCAGGTCCAGGATTTTTTTTAGGAGAAGGTGCAGACGGTTTTTTTTTCACAACACCAGTTGTATTAGAAAGCCGCAGGTCATCTCGGGTGGGGGGTTTGCACCCCCTGCACCCTCCCCCTAGATCCGGCCCTGCTTACGTTTACTTGTTTATAATATAAGACTAAATTATCTTTCTTTAAACGAACGCTATTGTCAATGAAGTGTGAAACGCACGAATCAGCTTAATGAAAATTTATTTTTGTGCAACGCCAAAGCAATGAAACCAGCCCTTTTAAAAAAAACATTTACTACATGAGAATCATGAAAGTAAATTACCAAAATTAATGAAAAATGCCCTCTCTCAGCCAATCAGTACTTAGTCATAAACGGTATAATGTGCCGGCGAAAAGACAACCGGTAAATCGGAGTCCTTGGAAGGGCCTCTGTGACACCGGACGTCGGATGCTTTTCCCATTGAGCTATTAGAACTCCTGGGAAGCCAGGTCGTTTAACTAGGTTCTTGAAAGACAAAGTAGATCACCCGCGTGGCCATCCCTCAAACTGACATTTTCCCTTTTTATTACATCCATTTAGAAATCACTGGTGATCCTTGCAATCTGATTGGCTCTCAGCAGTGCGATTTATTCCCAAATCGCACTATTTATAGCTCTAAATCGCACCATTTCCCCAGCCAATGAGAAGTATCAATGTCAAGTATTTATGAGTCAATTAATGAGTCATGAGTCAACGAGTCAACGAGTTAGTGCAGTTAATCAAACCATAAAATGAAAGCTAAAATTTCAGAGAGTGCTTAGGCCTAATCACTGAAACGAGGGCTTAGGCTTAATCAACAAATTATTGCTATATTTACTGTGAGTCCATTGACTCATGACTCATTGACTCATTTGACTCAAAACATGCGTTCTCTATTTAAGGTAATCCATCAAATTGCGGGAAAATGAAAGACAAAGAAAACTATTATGAGGCGAATTTTGCAACTTTTGTGTTTAACTAGATCAATAAAATATTGGTACTGACTCAAATCCTGTATTTTAGCGATGGATGTGATAAAGAGGTAATTGAACTTCGTGTCGTGCAATTTTGGTCTGAAATCACACTTGTGATTTCAAATCGAACTCGCTTGAAATCACACGTAAGATTTCAGACCAAATTGTACTCCACTCAGTTCAATTACCGTTATTTTTTCAACTTACACGACGTACAATCTACTTCAAACTTCAAAGAAACAAACATTTTAAACATGAGAAGATTCAGCATAGGCGAAGTAGAGAGTCGAACTCGGATCGGCGCCTCCACATTTCAGTTTTCTTTGTCCGCTAGACTAACGAGACAAGCTGCCGTAAAGTCGAACATTTAAGAGTATTGATATAGTGGTACCCAGCAAAACAACTGAAAGCTAACCGTTTTCAAAGTGGTTTTTAGATCTAAATACTGTAGATCAGCACGGCTTAGCTCAGAAACGCTATTTCTTGTTGAACTTAAAGCTCTAATTCAACAGGTTTTCATTCTTTTTACAGCGGTAAGCTAGTCATATTAAGATTAGATATTGCATTGTGTAATCGTTACGAAATGTTTAATGTCATTTTGAGGGATGGCCATGACTGTTAACCGACAAAATATTCCTCTGGGCCCGGTTGTTCGAAAGCCGATTAACTTAATCCAGGATTAACTTAAACTTTTGTTTCATGTTTTCAACTTTTTGATGAAAGTATCTTTTGCTTATTTTTGTTTTTCAACATTTACTTCTTCTAATGTATAGTTTTGCCAAATATCAGCTTTGAACAGCATTTAGTATTAGAGAAATAAACTCCTTGGTTAATTTTTAATCTGGGATTAGCGTTAATCAGCTTTTGAACAACCGGGCCCTGGTCTGTTAGCTCAAACAATGTCACGCGCCTCAAATGTCAAATGCAACTGTGTAATGCGCCCGTGGCAAAGATGATGAGATATAAAAGCTAAAGATGAGAAGCTTTCGCCCGTTGCCATGCAACTAGCTTATTTTGGGATCATGTTTTTCGTGGAATAATGTTAAGGTGGCTCAAACCAATTTCAACACTTGAAAGAAACGTTCTTATTAGAAGGGTTGACACAACACTTTATCACTTAACAGGAATGTTATGGTACCATATCAAACACCTATTATTGCTGAAAAAGATTCGGTCACTTTTGTGACGTAACAAGTTACCGCGGCAACGGGAAAGCCTTCCAAAAAACCGCATATTTTGGCTTTAGCTGCTCATATTTCAAAAACGGCATTATGTCTGAAATGGAATCAGCATGCCAGAATGAAACTTACTGCAAAGTTTAAAAAAAAATCTGTGGAGCGGATTCAGAGGCACCTTAAATAATTGACAATTTAAGGTAGCTCTGAATCCGCTCCACATGAAGTTTTTAAACTTTGCAGAGAGTTTCATCTTGGCCTGCTGCTGATCACTTTTGTGTAATAAAAAATTGGGGTCACGGAGTTGGTTTTTCAGATATGAGCAACCAAAGCCAAATATAGGCTGCTTTCGCAAGGGTTTCCTGTTGCCGTGGTAACTTGTTACGTCACACAAATGACTGCATCTTGTTCAGCAATAATTGATGTTTCACATGGTACCATAACATTGCTGTTACGTGTCAATCCTTCTAATGACAAAGTCTCTTGAAAGCGTTGAAATGGCTTGAGCCACCTTAAATAGCTAAGCTAAGAAATAGCACACTCAACATTTGTTAACAGAACAGTTAGTTAATAAAGGATCATTACATCAAGTGATACATCATAAATTAAGAATGAAATCTGCCTGTTAAAGCCAGCAATTTTATTAATAGAGAGAAGTGGCCATCAAAGAAAAGCTGCTGCATAATGATCAGGAAAGTCACGATATCTGCCTGCAAATTTGATTGTCATGCCAGCGAGTCAAACGAGCGAAGACGCGATGCTGACGAAGCGCAGAACACCCATTATATTCTCCCAACTATAACGATTAAATTAGATTGAAAAATCAGCCAAAAGTGTTTAAATGCCTTTTAAAAATTGTACTGAAGGTAAGCACACCCTAATGTAGTCTGCCGTAACTTACGCATGCGCAAAGCCATATTACTCTGGCAAAGATGTTTCGACCTTATAAGTTCTCATCGGCATCGCAGAACTGTCGAACCCAAAAAGATGATTGTGTCATGCTGATGAGAGGTCTGGGTGATACAGCAGTGCGCATACGTGAGGCAGACCTCGCCGTTGGTGTTGGTGTTTGAATTTACAGTAGTAAATTACTGTTCAGGATTAAGAAGGTGCTGCAAAGAGTCGTCATATTCTTGCATAAATGAGGTCTTCGGCGCTGGAGACTTCTTTTCAGTAAATGGGTTGGTGTTGCTCTTGTTTCTGCAATCAGTGATGTCTTCCGCTTTGTACTTCAACATTAGAAGCGAGGATGGCACAGTCGGTCAGTGCGCGGCCTTGGTGCCCGAGGTCCTGAGTTCGATTCCCGGATCTCACATCCTTGTTTCGACTTCTTTCCGTTCTGTGTAGCTTAAGTAGCTTTAAATACTCGTAAAACGGAGCACTGATGGCGAGGGGGGAGTAAAATGAGCGCACCGTCGACCTCAGGTTTGTCAGTTGAATTACTGTTACGAGTTATGGACGTTAAATATGGTTGCTTTACTTTACCCAAGTTGTAACTGTAACTTGCTTCCTTAGCAACGTCAGCAAGGTAATCCGTTAGGAAGTCGACACAGTCATCGTTGTACTTTCAACAAAAACAAAAGTATTATGCTCTCGTTTGGGTAAATTTTCATTGACAGTGTTATGTGCAAATTTTCGAGAAATGCAACCGCTGATAATCATGATACATGTATTCTGGAAAATAGCGCCGCTTTGCAGACAGACCCCCACCCTCTCCCCCCACAAAGTAACATTTCTGAAAGTGCTATCGAAATTTCTTAAATACTGATTGGTTATTGCTGTTCTCAGAAGGGGGACGTTACCTGAGTATCCTCATATGATATAAAACAAAATGTACAATTGAATAAGGGAATCGTATGTCGGGAGTTCCATATTCCATATTATCCCACATTCAGTCTCGCGGATATTGGTCGTGCATGACTTAGATAATAATGGTCATGCGTGACTTGCTTCTCCAAGTGAAAGGCGATCGAGGCAAAAACTGTAAGTTGCAAATTTTTGCGCAAAAACTTCAATGCGAAAAATTACAATAGACCAGAGACAACGCGTTTTTCTCTGGTTCTCAGAATGTGTGTAAATCTGATGCCCATCTAGCTTTCACAAAATCCTGCAAAACTACGAAAAAAAAGAGTTTGCGGGGCAGACGACAATATAGTGGACCCATTTCACCCGCGGTTTATAGTCTACAGTCTGCAATTTATCCCTGGCCTGCGATCTGCAATCTCTCTGCGTTTGACACTGACCGTATCGCACTACGCCTCAAGTCCACCTTTAGTTGGTTCAAGGCCTCGGTCTGAGATTTCCCTGTAATGACCGAACGGGCGAGGTTAATAAGTTATTTATTATATGGCCTTTTTTTTGCTTGGCCTGTTCTTCGTCCTTTGGATAATAAAACTCGCTCTCGCTGTGGCTCTCTTCGTCGCTCATACTAAAGAAGTATCTGTATGCTAGTTTTTCTTTCAGTTATTGAAAATATAGTTGTACTTTGTCCATATTTTTTTCTTTTTTCGCCCACGCGCTCGTAGCTTTTAGTCTCAACTCAAAAGAGCCGTCGAGCCGAGAAAAGATTTCATAATGTCCCGTCATTACAAGAAAATCTTGTCCCCCGTAGCAGCCAATCAGAGCCAATCAGAGCCATATAATAAAAAGTATCCTTTGAGAGCGAATCCTCCATTTTTGGCCCTATACTAATGAAGTAATTTAAAATCTCTAATTGGTTCTGCGTCATACTACGTGCTTCTTTCAAGGATGACACCTTGTTAGTCAGTTAGTGTAAATGTGGGACCACGCGTTCATGGAACAACATATAAAAATAACCTTCTCGGCATGCGTGCAATCTAAAAAATAAATTTCAAATATTTGTCTTGTGGCAGAGGATTTTCTGTATTACCTCGTGTTTTCTTGCGATTAATTAATGATCCGATTCACGACCTAATATTTTGACACTGCTGTCTGGTGTCTTCTCAATCCTAGAAAGGGTGATAGTGAAACGTTATTCTGTCTAAATCTACTAGACTCGTTAGACTAAGTCAGACATTCGGTGCTTGGCGAAGGCGAAGTAACGTCCATCGTCCAAATGATTTCTGTTGTCGGACAGCACATAATTATTAAAGTCACTCTTCCAAAACTACTGAAAGAAAAACGCTGTTTTATTGGGTTAGGAGAATTATGAGCAACGTCCTCCCACATTCAAAAATGAAAACTGCAAATATTTCCAGAACCAGCCACAAAAACTTTCACCATTTCTTGATGTTCTTTTCTAGAACGCAACAGTTGCTGAAATGACCGAACGGCTATATCAAAACTCTAGCCTTACGTAACTTCATTACGCTTTAAAAAGCCTTACTCTCGCGGAACAAAGGCATTCACGGCTTGTGTTCGACTTTCTTCGTTGAAAAAAACCTTAACATCTCATTAGGTTGCGAGCTCTAGATAATTAAATCGCTCTCGAATTCACTACTTTTGGCCACCAGACTGATTCCGTGGGTGAGTTAACGAAAAACGAACTCACACGACTGTTTCACTCATTGATTAAAGGCCCAGGCTAAAATATCTGGATTACCGAATTGAATTATTTGAATTACTCTGGACTTTGTGTATGCTAAAATGTCAACTCATGGAATGAGAGCTTAGTTTCTCCCAGAGTATTCGACAGGTTCAATTTTGCTCAAGAAATGCTGATAAGAAAAATGCCTGTTAACAGTCTCCCCTAGTCAAAAAATAACATAACTGAAAACACAGTTGTTATGCTTAGTAGAAAGAGGAAAACCCACAGACATCAGTGTTTCCAATGCGCTTGCAAGCAAGCTGCTGTTGTTCATTATGGCCGCGCGAATTCTGGATTCAAGAAACGCAGATTTCGCTCGACAATTTTCCTCGCTCAACCTTGTGGTCTACACAGAGAACCACAGGGAAGCACACATCCCTCAAGCTGACATTTTCCTTTTAATTCAACTTACTCGACGTACTTCAAATCTACTTCAAAGAAAAACACATTGTAAACATGCAGAGAAAATTCAGAATAGGCGGATCGATGGCTTCTCAACACACTTTCCGATATACACTAGACGAACGAGAGATCAGCGCGGCTTCGCTCAGAAACGCGCTATATATATTTCTTGTTGAACTAAAGCTCTAATTGTGCCACGCACTTAAAAAATATATGGAAATTTTTGGTTTAAGATTAAAGGACTTTTTAAAAAAAATCACTGCCCAAGGTCGAGGAAGTGCTCCAAAGAATCATCAAATTCTTGCATAAATGGAATTTGAGGCACAGGGGACTTCTTTCCAGTAAATATACTGCTATGGCTTTGACTTCTGTAAGTGGTGATGTCTTCCTCCTTCTTGTATTTGATCCAAGCGTGCAAAGCCGCCGATGCATCCAAGTTGTACATGTAATTCGTTTCCTTGGCAAGGTCAGCTATGTAGTTTGTTTGAAAGTCGATCTCCTCATCTTTGCTTCTCAATGTTTTCATTCTGAAAATTAACAGTTGGTAAACGGGTTAAAAATTCACCTAAGCGCGAGAGCAGTCCCGTGTCTCTTACATGTCACGCAACTCTGTCATCTTGCTCTTCATCGGACGCCTTACACCTTATTCCAAAATGACCGCCATTTTAGTATTCTTTTGTTTGATTAAAAGTTGGCCCTTTTAGCCTTGCTTTCAAACGTAAAATTCAAAAGAATAGTTAACGTTGAACAAGGTCAAAAGGGCCAATTTCCAGTCAAACAAAAGAATACTATAATGGCGGTAATTTTGGAATAAGGGCACGAGGTAGTGGTTTCAAGAAAAAAAACAAACAAAAACAAAAACAGCAGTAGACTAGCAACCTTTGTGGCATGATTATGGTGCTGCAGCAAGAATCCCCCTAAAAGAAGGGGTTTCTCTCCATTAACTGAAATAATTATCTCTAGTAAAGCGGGTAATTGGGGGAATATTGTGTGTGTGGATGGTGAGTTGAGAGAAAATTATAACCAAAAATTAGTCTGTAAAATGAGTAAGAGAAATTCACAAAGCAAACTCTCAAACTCACAGTGGAGTTAGCTAAACAAAACAAACTCTGTGTGGAAATAAAAACCTTAATTTCAGAAACAGCCAGATAGTACATGTATAAGAAACTACAGTAAATCAGGTAGGACGGATGAACAAATATTTGAACATGAAAATTATTCGTTCTTAAGAAATAGCAATAATAA
The DNA here is from genome assembly GCF_036669935.1 of Montipora foliosa. Lineage (NCBI taxonomy): Eukaryota > Metazoa > Cnidaria > Anthozoa > Scleractinia > Acroporidae > Montipora > Montipora foliosa. The sequence continues at coordinate 58,399,601 of NC_090870.1, forward strand.
ATAAGGAAAAATCCCAACACGAAACCTTCGTTCTTAAAAAGCATGGGAAAGGGAACTCCAAAACCCAAAGAAATCCCATGCAAAATGAAAAACAGGTGTAATGAGGCAAATCCAAACAACCCGAAGGTAAAGAAAGGCTGAGTGCGACAACATTAGGCTCGTAAATGGCTGTGAATCTTCAGGGGTAGAGCGCAACCGAGCAAGGGGGTTTCTAGTACAGCGCCGGACCTCTGCCCGACCCCCTCGTGCCGAGTCAAGAAAAAAAAAAGAAAGAATAACAAGCGGTAACCCAGGAGAAAAACCAACACCCAAAACCAGGGACAGGCTGACGCGACCGAAACTGCCAAGCCAATTAACTAAATTTGGAAATAACACTTACCAGGTGTATAATAGCATTTCTGAAGCAAAAGTATAGTTAAAGATAAAGAAAAAAAGGATACCTGGTTACTTACATTGAAGAAAAAGCTGGAAAACTTTCCTTCTCTCCAAACATTTGCAAAGTCTCCAATAAACGTCAGCCGTGTTTACGACAAAAGAATTCAAATACGACCCAAACTGTACACGTAGACTGGGCACGAGATATGAGGAGTTGATCTGGAAACCCGTATGACAACTGAGGAAAATGCCCAATGCAATAAAATACTACATGTACTACGAAATGGGAATTAGGAAGCCAAAGAAGGGGCAATGGCCCAGAAAAATATGGAAGTGAGATTGTGTTGCTTCTGATACAGGGTGTACTGCAGATCCCAGTTTTTCAAAGGGTGGATAGCGCTATACACCGGACAAATCACTATCTAGCAGCGCATAAACATTAGCACAATTGAGTTATCCAGTGGATAGTGATTTATCCAGTGGATAGCGCTATCCAACCTTCGAACAACTGGGGCCAGGAGTATAATCATTCGTTCTTCTGAATGATTCCAGCAAAAAAAGATCCCATCAGTTGTGTAAATCATTCGTTCTTTTGGATGGAACCAGGGAAAGACCCCATCAGGTATATAAATCACTCATTCTATCGGATGGATCCAGGAAAAAATCCCATTATGTGTATAAATCATTCCTGTTCGGGGATTCTGGCTGCAGCACCATAATCATGCCACAAAGGTTGCTAGTCTACAGATGTTTTGTTTTGTTGCTATCTCAATAGGTATCTACAGCGCGCGGGATACCACCTTTTGTCCTTGTCAACTCTTTGCTTGGTAGTGGTGTTCACACTTTGCATTACAATTTATCTTCCCGACCACCAACCTAATACTAACTCGAAAACAGTTTTATTTTAACTATTATTATTTTGATCCAGCAGGTTCTGAACTTGTTATTTCAAAAGGTTTTCTTACATAATAAAACTTTATTTGTTTGGATATGGATATTTCATTTTTCAGTGTTTTTTCAATTTACACCTGACGGGATATTTCCCTGGAACCACTCAAAGGAACGAATGACCTACACACCAGATGGGATTTTTTCCTGGATCCATCCAAAAAAACGAATGATTTATTCACCTGATGGGATTTTATCCTGGAACCATTCAGAAGAACGAATGATTATACTCCTGCAGTACACCCTGTATCAGAAGCAACACAATCTCACTTGGTCTCCCATCTTTCTGGGCCAATGCCCATTCTTTGGCTTTCTAAACCCCATTTCGTAGTAGAATTTTCTTGCATTGGGCATTTTCCTTGTCATACAGAATCGACTCCTTCTCATATCTCGTGCCCAGGTCACGTATACAGTTTGGGTCGTATTTGAATTCTTTTGTCGTAATGTTTACTGGAAACTTTGCAAATGGAGAGAAGGAAAATTTTGCCAGCTTTTTCTTCAATGTAAGTAACCAGGTATCCTTTTTTTTTTCTTTATTTTTAACTATATGTTTGCGTCAGAAATGCTATTATACACCTGGTAAGTGAGTTTTGGTAAGTGTTATTTCCAAATTTAGTTAATTGGCTTCGCAGTTTCGATCGTGTCGTCCTGTCCCTGGTTTTGGGTGTTGGTTTTTCTCCTGGGTTGCTGCTTGTTGTTCTGTCTTTTTTCTTTCTTGACTCGGTACGAGGGGTCGGGTAGAGGTCCGGCGCTGTACTAGGAATCCCCTTGCTCGGTTGCGCTCTACCCCTAAAGATTCACAGCCATTTACGGGCCTAATGGTGTCGCAGTCAGCCTTTCTTTACCTTCGGATTGTTTGGATTTGCCTCATTACACCTGTTTTTCATTTTGCATGGGATTTCTTTGGGTTTTGGAGCTCCCTTTCCCATGCTTTTTAAGAACGAAGGTTTCGTGTTGGGATTTTTCCATATTTATCATTGCTATTTATTAAGAACGAATAATTTTCATGTTCAAATATTTGTTTATCCGTCCTACTTAATTTACTGTAGTTTCTTATACATGTGTTTTCTGTTGGTTTAGGCTGCAGGTAACCTACCATGTCAGCCCCAGTTATCTTGATCAATATCACCATATTTACCTTGGTAATGACCAAGTAGACAGAAGACGACTTTAAACGCTCTCCCAGAATCGATTTGACTTTGTTTCGGTATTTAGGATTCCTTGGAAAATGAATATCGGGGCTACTTCATTCAAGAAAGCAGTATACGGAAAGTTATGGATGTCCAGCCAATATACTATCTCTAGCGATTTGTTAGTGGGTGGTCTTGAGGGACCCGAGTTATATTCCCAGACTTGGCGTCACATGTGGGTTGAATTTGTTGGTTCTGTACTCTAGCTGCTCCCACAGGTTTTTCAACGGGTAACTCCGGTTTTCCCCCTTAAAAACCAACCTACGATTTGATGAGTTGATTTGATTTCTGTACAGCGCTGTCCCTAATTAGTGCCCCAGAACTATGTACATGTATATGTAATCGCAATGTCCCCTCGTGCAATTAAGGATTAATTTCACACGTATTTTCAAAGTTTTCACAAAATTGCCCGACGAGGGCAATTTGGAAAACTTTGAAAATACAAGTGAAAATAATCATTAATTGCACGAGGGCACATTGCGATTACATCTTTATCACATAAAGGGCAAACTTATTGAGGGAAGCCCGTTCAGTGCCGCGACAAATGACAGTCAACACGCTCCCATTCGGTTAAAGTTCAATTCAATAAATCGTTACAGTCCACAGAAAAAAGCACTTAAAATGTATTTTGTATGTGCCGCATATAAAATACATTTTAGTCTAAGCAACTGTCAATCAATCAGGATCAAGTAATCATGCCCTCTTGGTTACCAAAAGTGCCATCATGATTAAGGAAAAATGGCCTCCGTCTCAGCCAATCAGCATTCAGTAATTTTGCCCCGTATGTCATAAATATAATTAAGAATTAATAAATGAGTTTATCGTCATCATCATCATTATTTAAATGGTCACCGTTGTCTTTCTTTTGCTCCAGGTAGGAACGTTCTCCCTGTCTTGGCAAGACGGGATCTTTGATGGATTTTTGGGATTTTGGGTCCGGAATATACGCTCGGTGGCACTTATTTTAAGCTACTCAACATTTGCACCTGTGAATAGCCTTGTATGCGCATGCTTGTAGACAGGAAATTCGCCTGAATAAAAAAGTCTAAATCTGCTAACAATAACTGTCGTTGTCTATCCGCAATATTCAAGTTAATAAATATGTTTCACCTTGCATTGCATATAACAGTGCTGATTAGTTTCTTTTCACCACCTCCGCCTTTTAACAGATTGGACCAAAGAAAGGCATTTTAGCAGTATCGTAAATGCCTACCTGGAAATCCACAGCTTCATATCATTTTCCATTTCTTGCTGATTGGGAAGTTTTATTTTTCCAGTGATATAATTAACTGCCCAAAATCCTTGTATGTCAAACATGGTGAAGCTATAGTACTGGTCTAATGCCCCAATGTAAAGAGCCTTGTTTCTTCCTCCGCCTCTCCAGAGAATAGCCTTGTACAATCCTTCGGGGTACAAGACGTTAGACGTTTTGAGGCAAAGACGTTCTTCCAGGAATGGATAGAAGTAATGGTATCCAGTGCACAGAATAATGTCGTCTACTTCTGCTGAGGTTCCATCTCCAAACTGGACAGTTCTTCCCTCGATCTTGGTCAAAAGTGGCTTCTCTGACACCTGAGAGGGCCACTTGAAACCCATCGGTTTTGTTTTCCATGTGCAAATAATATTTTTGGCGCCATACTTGAGGCATTGAAGAGCAATGTCTTCTGCAGAATAGCTTGAACCAACCACAAGAACTCTCTTGTCCTTAAACTGAGAGGCGTCCCTGAAATCGTGTGAATGGATAACTCGACCAGGAAATTGGTCCATTCCAGGAAAGTGTGGCACGTTTGGGGCAGAAAAATGGCCAACGGCTACTATTATGTAGTCGAATCTCTCGACTGGAAGAACTTTGTCCTCTGGGAGATTTTTGACAACCACTGAAAAGTCGCTGGTTGCGTCGTTGAAGGTCACTTGTCGAACAACATGGTTGAAACGAATCCAAGGACGAAGATCCCCTTTTGTCCAACGACCTGAGATGACCACAAGGAAAAATTTACTTCGAAATGTCTCGATTTCATTTCAAGCCGTAATTTTAATTCAAAACGTTATTGTACCGAGAGTCATGATAATAATAATAATCTTTATTAGGACTCCAAGAAGGCTTTTCAATTCTAATTCATTATTTGTTATGTGTTCGAATTTTCTCGAGCCTGTGACAACTCTTGCAGCAAAATTCTGGACAATTCTGCAGTTTGGAGACGTTCCAATGTTGAAGTTGGCGGAGGGGTTGGCGCAGTGGTAAGATCTCTGCCTTCCAACCCTAGGGTCCCGGGTTCCATTCCCGGTTCTGCCGAGAGTGGAATATTTGGCGACCTTCTTTCCCGCTGAAGTTCACTCAGCTTTCCATCCTTCCGAGGTCGGTAAAATGAGTACCAGCATGCATGGACTGCTTAGAAGCGGCTGCAATTTGCGCCTGTATATGCTTCCAGTCCGCTGGGGGTAAACTGATCATTGTAAAGCGCCTTTGAGACGTTTGTGATAAAGGCGCTATATAAATGCACGACTTTACCTTTACTTTACGTTCTTCTTTGATTTGCTAGACCATACAGGAGAACAATAGAATAATTGACTCAATACCAAAGTGTGGATAACATTCTCTAAAGACTTTGAGTCAAAAAAGTATTTAATTCTGTTAATTCTGAGCCCTTTTTATGTCGATTGCTCTGCACGCAGGGTTCTTTTTCGCGTGAACGATGTAGTTGTCTCAGCTCTCTATTGGTCGGATGGAAAAATCCAGCTATCATCAGGCGGCCATGTTAATTCGTTCCAATTCTCGTGAAACAGGAAAAGGACACGTGCAATGCACCTATGAAGTCACTTGGGCAATTAACTGTCTCTTGCTTATGAATGGCTTGTAAACTAAACAATTCTGTTAGTTTTCATCCAAGGGTACTTTCACTAGATACCTTAAAGCAACGACAACAGAAAGGAGATAAAACTAAGTTCAAATTCGTCCACGTCCGCGACAGCAGAGGCTGTTTGCTTTAAGATTCGAATTGAATTCTAACCTTTCAGATAATCATAAAGGGCTTCTCTGGGAGGGTATGATGGAACGGGCTTCTTAAAATGATCTTCGAAAGTATAATCAGGAAACTCCAAGCATTCCTTGGGACCATTTGACCACAAGCCTCGGTACATGCTGCCGTGCACTGGTTCCCCAAATTGATTAGAACCTATGAAAAAGACATCGCTTTAAAATGGACAAGCCACACGAAACACATCTCTTGGAAATAAGTTAAACACGAAGAAGCATTATAAAAGTGGTCGCTTCGTCACGCTCTGCTTTTGTTCGAATTCATTTAAACACAACTTATTACCCAAGATGGCGATCAACAAACAGCAACACCGAGGCGAAACCCCTCATATTTCCAGCCGGCGCGAGAAAAAAAGGGGACGGGGGTTTTATAAAGGACGACAGAGGACATCTCTTAACATAGTACGGATACATTGCCATTAGGGGGTTTTTATGAAGAGGCAGTGCGGCCCAGTGGTTAGGGCGCTTGCCTTGAGAACCGGAGCCGGACTTGTCCGGGTTCAAGACTCGTTCTGATCACTCGTTGAATTTGATCCCGATAGTCCCTAGTTAAACCTCTCGGCTGCACTGGTAAATACCCATCTAGTTTGCCTCTGAGCAGTAACTGTTGAGATTCTTAACAGTTGTTGTCGTTTTGTTGTTTTGATTTCATTGGCCCTGAAAAGCTCCTATGGGGAGAGAGGTCAATGAAGTATGTAAGTATATTTCACATTACCAAAGAGCTCTGTTTGAGACCACCGTCGATTGACAAATTATCCTTATGTTCCAAAGGTGAAAGGCACCACGTTTTTACTCGTTCGTCTGCGTATTTAATTTACCCGCAAACTCACATCCCTTTGCCCTTTCATTTTTCATTAAGAGCTTTACCCACCTTTTCCCCTCCCACCCATTTTCGGCAGAGAAAATC
>NC_090870.1:58423554-58428554 GCF_036669935.1 Montipora foliosa
TCCTTATTAAAGATACATAAATGTGTACAAACCTAACGCTTAATGTGCAGAACTAGGAGCCCTTTTGTTTCCAATTTTCACATACGTTAAGTGAATTTGTTCCAGCGTAAATGTTTGTTGTGGCTTGCGAATCGTTCATTAATTTCGTAGTGTTTTGTACAACAATTAATTAATAACGATTTCATGATTCAATGGATTAATGTGTAGGATCGATTAGCTCGCACATGCTGCTTGTTCGAGTTTTTTCGTAAATATTTCATGCTTTTCTTGCTGTGTAGGAGAGGATGCACTGCTTGCGGGGGAGGTATTGCGCGATTTGGTTGCCCAAGTCGATATCGAATTGCGTTCCGTGCAGCCTCATGTAGCCTTGAAATTAGTCGACACAGAGTTGCCTTCACTGCAACCCGAGAACGAGGAGGAGACTCTATTATATACGTAACGAGATTTACACTCCAAAAAGGATCGAGATACAAATAGTCTCCTTGCGCTAGAGAAGCCAGCCGACTGGTCATACGATTTTTGTCACTGGTGAAAAACGACGTATCGACGCTCTGATTGGCTATATCGTTATTTTCACAAGTGAAAAATTGTCGTATCAGCCCTTTGATTGGCTAATATGATGTTGAACTTTGACGCGGGTGGCCTGTGCACAGATTTGTAAACATGGCGGCCGACTGGTGTATGGTTTTCAAAGTTTTTGATCTATCTCCACAAAAATACTTCAGAAGATCTTAAAAGTTTTAAAAGTGCTCAAGCGAGGTATGAAAGGTAAAGATTTCTTTTATTTCAAAAATATTTTGCTATTTGTTTAAGACTTTTGTTCACGATCGGTGGTTTGATAGCCTCTCGATTAACACTTTAAATACCTCGTTAACTTTATGATCTCTGTACTTATATAATAAACAATTACTACATGATTGGTTCGTTTGTACGATTTTTATTACTCACTCGTTGTGAAGGATCGTTAAACTCACTCGTTCGCTTCGCTCACTCGTTCGTTTACGCGATCCTACAGAACTGGTGAATAAAAATCGTACGCACTCACCAACCATGAAGTAATCTGTATATACAACATGGAAGTGGTGCCACAAGAGCAGGACCGAGACGGGGGAAATTTCATTTTGAATTGCAACCCATGTGTGAGCGTTAGTTAGAGAAAATGGGAGTACACGAACGCATTTTTTGAACCCGATTCCATCAAACCAGTACGTTTACATCCGACAAAACCTGAATCGCGCATTGACTCAGGGGATGCGACGAGGTCTGGAAGAATTACTGGATCACCCAGCCATTGAAGATGAAGGCCGCATAACGATGCGTTTCCTTACAGCACGGTACGATAATATGTTTTTTCATGACGAAATGATCCTGTCCGAGCGGATGCCTTCTTGGACAACATGGCCCGGAAGTTGAATTCAAACGAACAATTTGAACCCAACAAAGCCTTTAACTTGGAAGTTGTTCATGTGCGTACCACTCCTCGTGGTGGTGGGAAGTTACGTGTAAAACGCCCAGGTCATCAAGCGTCAGTCAAGTTTTGTTTGAAGAAAAAACGCATTATTAAGATCCCGCAGGATGAACAGAACTTGTGCTGCGCAAGAGCCATTGTCACAGCGAAAGCCCACGTGGACAAACACCCCAACTGGCGAGGATTTCAACGGGGGCGTACTATATAGTAGGAAGCATCCCTTCTCCTGCATCATGAAGCCCATGTAGAACCTGGTCTGTGTGGGATGGATGAACTCACCAGGTTGGCTCTCGCTCCTTCCTTGTTCGGGCAATATCGAATTGTCATGGTGGATGCTAATCGGGCCTATGCTTATCTTACTTTCGGAGAGGGAGACACGATATTAGCCATTTTACATGAAAACGGGCACTACGATGCGCTGACCTCCTTGCAGGGATTCTTCGGCCAAGGCTTTGATAATAGGTTACTTCTGAATCCGGACAAGACTTAACTGATTGTATATGGAAGCCGGCAAATGGTATCGAAACTTCAGGATTTTCGTCTTACCCTTTTGGGTAAGGAACGTCTACCCGTTGACTCTGTTAAGGACCTGGGTGTAGTGTTTTAATAGTAAACTTTCATTCAACGACCACACGACTAAAACAGTATCATCTTATATGTCTGCCTTAGGGCAAATAAGCCGAGTTAAACATGTATTTAGGAAAGACATACTTGTTACAATAATTTATTCCCTCGTGTTTAGTAAGTTGTATTATTGCTCGTCCGTCTGGTCGAATACTTCTGCTAGCAATATACGCAAGCTACAAGGAGTACAGAATTTCACTACTCGCTTAGTTTCCGGGACAAGGAAGTTCGATCACGTATCTCCAGCCCTGAAAAACCTGAGATGGATACCAGTTAAGTCCCACCTGTATCTAAGAGACGCCATCTTGTCCTTTAAATCTCTGACAGGTCAAGTACCAAACTCCCTCAGTTGAAATTTTATTTCCAGAGGGAACATCAGTGGTCGGACGACCAGATAATCTACCCAGCTTAATATACCGCTTTTTAAAAACAAGTCGGGACAGAGATCTTTTTATTACAGAACTGTAACTTTGTGGAATGCCTTAAAACCCCATTTTAAATTAAGAGAATCTCTTATCATTTTTAAACTTAAAATGAAAGCCTTCCTTTTAAATCAATTTTTAATGTCAAATTTTATATGTAAATAGTTTCTTAATAATTGTTTATCGATAGTTTTTTTAGTGCTTTTTAAGTATCTTTATTATTATTGTTGTCCCTGAAAAGCCTCCAATAAAATTTGTATTTGTATTGTATTGTAAGGTTACTTTTGCGGACGGTGTCTGCATCCGTACAGTGATGAAGGTGGGCATGCATTCCCCAAAGCAGAAGGGATACATTGCCCAACTTGCTGCCAGGATGACTGTCCCGATAACCAAGAGGTTTACAAAGTCAAACGCCCGAACCTGTGCGTGGCTGGCAGTTGGTGACCAATCATTTCAAAGTGGCTCTAGAATGGTTGTTGTGGCAGCAGCATTATCTTCGCCAAGCGGCCTGGCTAGCTTGCAACCAAGAAGAACAACTGTTACAGCAACATGATGACATGGCGAATGCCAACCCAGACATCATATCATGCATATGCACACGCACCACCCCCTGCATCGTCCGTGGATCCAGCATGCCCGGACTTCCGGTGAATACCGTCTTCCCGATACGCATTGGACAGTGGATGGTTACGGTGCGGACTCCCAGACTGTGTACGAGTTCTTGGGTTGTTTCTGGCATGGCTGCCCCACTTCCTACCCTTAACGCATGGAAACCTACCGCTGTTTGGATGATCGCAGCATGGATGATGTAATGGCGAGCCCTGAAACTATGTGACCCTGACGTTTCCCAGTTCACCCGTACTTTGAATATTCAAGAGCCCATGGTGCCGCGAGATGCTTTCTTTGGGGTCGCACTAATGCTGTTGCCTCTACTATGACGCCAAAGTGAACCATGTAAGGCGAAGAAATCCTTTACTACGATTATACGAGCCTCTATCCTTGGGTGAACAAAAAACTGCCGTTACCCTCTTGGGCACCCTACCATCTTGTATCAACCGTCCACCAAAGACATCTCCCAGTACTATGGTCTGGCGCAATGCACCATCCTCCCGTCACGAGGTCTGTTCCATCCTGTGCTGCCTTACCGTACCCACGGTAACGTAACCTTTCCATTGCACCGTACCTGCGTCGAAGGAGATATCGAGGAACCATTGCATGACAAGGCGGCCAGGTGCGCTCATGATGACCAAGAACGTTCTTTGACAGGAAGGTGGTGTACCCCAGAATTGGAAAAGGCTGTGGAAAAAGGCTACACCATCCTTTGGATTCGGAAAAGTCTGGCACTTTGGATTGGCTTCGTACAATGCTTGATAACTCTGATTTAAACGTTTCAGACCGTTCAGTTCTCGTCTCATTTCCAAAATGCGATTATCTATCTCCTTTATATCCTCCTCTTCTTCTTCTATACGTTTTCGCGCCACCGGCTCCTCTTGTTTGATGGTGGCCCATTGTGTGGTATGTTTGATGATGGAATTTTCGAGATGGAGGCAACGCTTATCCAGCTTCTGTACTGTTTGGCATTGACCTTGCATATCATTGTCTTTCATTGAATCATCCACTGATTTCAGTTCCTAGACTTTTTCTTTCAATGCCTGTTCAATGATAAAGGCTTGACGATGCCCTATTTGCCTTGTCCTAGGGGCCTCCTCTAAACTCAATGTCTCATTCATGGTCTGTTTCTGTCCCTGTCGTTGCCAACTGCCGTTTTGGTGAAACGGTGAGGTCTTTTGGTACATGGATCTGGACATTGATTGGTTGAATGGAACCATCCAATGACACGCTTCGAGCGATCAATCTTTCTTTCATCTTCTCAATATTGTCTTTCTCCTTAATCAGTCTTTGCACCCATCGATTATTAAAAAGTACCATATGATGTTGTTCTACCGAGGAAAACATCATCATACACTCTTCACGCCAAGATTTTAAAATATCATTTTTTTAACCGATAATATGGTTAGTTTTAGACACGCATCAGATTCTTCTGCCCTATTAAGCTTTGAATAATGCTCCCAAGCTTGATTTTCATAGATTTTAGAGAACGCTTCGATTATATCCTTACGCATTGGAATGCGACATCTCTTTCTTTGGAGATGGTGCTCGTGTAACTGTTGCTTTTGAACTCGAAGAATGGGCTCTTTGCATGATACTGTCACTTGGTGCAAAATCCGCCATGCTGGATGGCAAAAAAATGCAACAGCCTCCAAAACAAAGCGATTTCAACCAGCCAAGTGTGACATTTCTTTGTTTTGGATGTCCCAGTGCGTGCCTTGCCATCCAGCCTGGCAGATTTTATACGCTGTGGCCGTTTCATGCAAAGGGCCTATTCTTTGAAACTCCGAGCAGCGAGAGGTGACTTCGTCTTTATCTACCAGGTTTGTGCCAGGAATTCTTTCAAGACAATCCCGTGTCTTTTTTTACTCTTTTTA
>NC_090870.1:58436054-58473554 GCF_036669935.1 Montipora foliosa
ATTCAATAACCCGCGCAGTAATACCTTTTAATTAGTAAGAACCGTCCTTAAGCTACTCAACATTTGCACCTGTAAATAGCCTTGCGTGTGCATGCGCGTATACAGGAAATGCGCCTAAATAAAAAAATCTAAATCTGTTAACAATAACGGTCGTTGTCTTTTATAAGCATTGCACATAACAGTGATGATTAGTCTCTTTCCACCACCTCTGCCATTAACAGATTGTTTCTTTGACCAAAGAAAGGCATTTTAACAGTATCATTAACGCCCACCTGGAAATCCACAGCTTCATATCGTTTTCCATATCTTTCTGATTGGGAAGTTTAATTTTTCCAGTGATATAATTAACTGCCCAAAATCCTTGTATGTCAAACAAGGTGAAGCTGTAGAACTGGTTTAATGCCCCAATGTAAAGAGCCTTGTTGCTTCCTCCGCCTGTCCACAGAATAGCCTTGTACAATCCTTCGGGGTAAAAGACGTTGGACGTTTTGAGGCAAAGACGTTCTTCTAGGAACGGATAGAAGTAATGGTATCCAGTGCACAGAATAATGTCGTCTACTTCTGTTGAGGTTCCATCTCCAAACTGGACAGTTCTTCCCTCGATCTTGGTCAAAAGTGGCTTCTCTGACACCTGAGAGGGCCACTTGAAACCCATCGGTTTTGTTTTCCATGTGCAAATAATATTTTTGACGCCATACTTGAGGCATTGAAGAGCAATGTCTTCTGCGGAATAGCTTGAACCAACCACAAGAACTCTCTTGTCCTTAAACTGAGAGGCGTCCCTGAAATCGTGTGAATGGATAACTCGACCAGGAAATTGGTCCATTCCAGGAAAGTGTGGTACGTTTGGGGCAGAAAAATGGCCAACGGCTACTATTATGTAGTCGAATTTCTCGACTGGAAGAACTTTGTCCTCTGGGAGATTTTTGACAACCACTGAAAAGTCGTTGGTAGCATCGTTGAAGGTCACTTGTCGAACAACATGGTTGAAACGAATCCAAGGACGAAGATCGTCTTTTGTCCAACGACCTGAGATGACCACAATGTCTCAATTTCATTTCAAGTAACTTTAATTAAAAACATTATCACACTGAGAGTCATGATTTTGGCAGATACGAAATTTTAGGAATGTACGAAAATGTAAAACGCACGCGCAGGTCGGGCAGAGCCTTTTTTTTTTGCCGATTGTTTTGCATGCAGCGTTCTTTTTCTCGTTAACGTTGTACAACCCTCTCTATTGGTCAGATGGAAAGATCCAGCTATCATCAGGCGGCTATGTTAATTCGCTCCAATCCGCGTGAAACAGGAAAAGGACACGTGCAATGTACCTATGAAGTCACGTGGGCAATTAACTCTCTTTTGCTTATGAATTGCTTGTAACTAAACAATTCTGTTAGTTTTTATCACAGGGTACTTTCACTTGGTACCTTAAAGCGACGACAACAGAAAGGAGGTAAAACTAAGTTCAAATTCGTTCACGTCCGTGAAAGCAGAGGCTGTTTGTTTTAAGCTTTGAATTGAATTCTAACCTTTCAGATAATCATAGATGGCTTCTCTGGGAGGGTATGATGGAACGGGCTTCTTAAAATGATCTTCGAAAGTATAATCAGGAAACTCCAAGCATTCCTTGGGACCATTTGACCACAAGCCTCGGTACATGCTGCCGTGCACTGGTTCCCCAAATTGATCTGAACCTATGAAAAAGACATCGCTGTAAAATGGACAAGCCACACGAAACACATCTCGTGGGAATAAGTCAAACACGAAGACGCATTATAAAAGTGGTCGCTTCTTCATTCTCTGCTTTTGTTCAATTCATTTAAACACAACTGATTACCCAAGATGGTGATCAACAAACAGCAACACCGAGACGAAACCCCCGATATTTCCAGCCGGCGCAAGAAAAAAAGGGACAGGGCAGGGGTTTTATAAAGGACGACAAAGGACATCTCTTAACATAGTAAGGACACATTGCCATTCGGTTTTTTTTTTATGAAGAGGCAGTGCGGCCCAGTGGTTTTGGCGCTTGCCTTGAGAACCGGAGACTGGCCCGGGTTCAAGACTCGTTCTGATCACTCGTTGAATTTGTTTCTGTTAGTCTTTGGTTAAACCTCTCGGCTGAACTTGTAAATACCCATCTAGTTTGTCTGTGATCAGTTGGGGTCCTTAACAGTTGTTCTTGTTTCGTTGATTTAATTTCATTGGCCCCCGAAAAGCTCCTATGGGAAGAATTCAATGAAGTATGTATTACTAAGTACATTGCACATTGTCAAAGAGCTCGATCTGTATGAGACCACCCTCGATTCATGTGCCTAAGGTACCACGCCTTTACTCGTTCGTCTGCGTGTTTAATTTACCCGCAAACTCACATCCCTTTGCCCTTTGATTTTTCATTAAGAGCTTTGCCCACGTTTTCCCCTCCCACCCATTTTCAGCAGAGAAAATCTCTAGGTTTTAGTTGCAGTCACGGCGCAGTGTGTCTCAGAAATCGTTGCTAGCCTGTGTCATACCGATCTAAAACAACTGGATAGTGACAACTCTACCGCGAGAGTTATCAAGAAGCGGTTATTATTAATTAATGTATGCCGTAGGTAAGATTTTCCTTCTTCCCTGCAAGTCTTACCAGTTTCGTCAGTATATTTCCAGAGTCCTCCCCAATTCGACTGTTTCTCGAAACAAACAATCTCGGGCACTTCTTGTCCCTGTGCCTTCAGTTGATTAAACTGGTATAGCACAGACATCCCACTGGGTCCTGCACCAATGACACAAACGCGCAGCTTGGCTTGAGACATCTTCGATTCCCTTTAAGCTCTGCAAGAAAAGAAAAACAAAGAGTTTAATTGAACGAGACCCTGTCATTAAATAATAAAAAGATCATCCCAATTAAACTTCGATTGCATTTTAAAGTGTCCCTGTATAAACTCAATTTTTCCTTTGTCTTCTATAAATCTCTCCGCCGCTTCTATCGATGACAGCAAAGGTTTTCTTCCTTGGGAGGTAGCAAGAGTAGCAGCCATTTGAAGTACGACCGAGCTGTGGTAAGGACGGATCCATTCTTTACTTGAAATGACAATCGATTGTAGGTCAGATGGCTGCAAGGTTATTTTACTTTAACCACTATGCGTAACTTATTCGGCGCATAAAAAGCAAAATGTTGAGTTAAAAATCGAAAAATAGGTTTGTATTATAAGTGAATTTCACCTTTATTGTGGCTTTAAGCTAAATTTAAAAAAAGAGCCATGTGATATATACGATACAATATAAGTTATGCAAGTACATCTACACATATACGAATGATTAACGAGTGATAAATAACAAGAGAGTCAGATGCGAAGATGTACTTTCGGAGCAATTCAAATTGAAATATCACTGGCCCAAAGTGAAAGCAGCAAGTCAAGCCAGGCGGTAAGCGTTTCTTCGATATAAAAAGAAATATCGCGGCAGTGCGAGACCCAATGCGAATCCCTCGTTCACTCCAGTCAACTCTTGTCAGTGGTGAAGATAATTGGTCGTTTCTGCAAGGTGTTAGATAAGCTTGAGAGTCATTTGGAAGACTTTAATCCCTTTCTCGAGTTTTCGAAACGCTAAATAAGGAGAGGAATCCGGCCCGTCATCAGTAGAAGAGCTAAATTATGTTTTCTATAGCTTATGGGTTTGTCGAGTCAATACATTTCCCTTACTTAATCCCTGGAGTGTGTGATCGCTGTTTTCACAGGGTACATTTAGTTAATCCTACCGTTTCTACGAATCGCTCAGTAAGGTGGTTACCTATAACTATGTGGTTTTTGAACTTCAAAACCTTGACTACAGAAGGATCAGCATCTTTGACCACGATACTGACTTTTGTAAATCAATTTCATTGAAGATCGATTGAATGAACTGACGGTTGATAGGATGGATGATATTTGCCCAGTCGATATTACAATTAAACAATTTTAAAGCAGTTTTTAAAGTATCTAGGGGTTGGAAAATAACAGATTCATATAGTATTTGAAGGGGTAGTTTCTAAAGAAACTGTGGTGCTGCGTCGGTGGGGAAGTAGTATACAAAAATTTGGTTTATCAACGGAGTTGATAATGTAAATTGACCACCGTACAGAGATTCTAAAAGAATCTCTGTACGGTGGTCAATTTACATTATCAACGCCGTTGATAAACCAAATTTTCATATAGTATTTGGCTTGTCAAAGACTTGCAAATGAGGCAAAAACGGATTTCCTGGACGAGTGGCATTCAGCAAACCATGCCGTTAAAAAAAAAGCATCTGGTAAAGAATCCCTGATTGAAGATTTAAAGTCATCTACATGAAATACTGAATTTACAATAACTGCATGTGATTCGACCGGCGAAGCCTAGAGGTAACGGGTTAAGAAAGTTAATAAAGGTTATAGAGCATGATTAGGCTTGAAACTCAGATTGGCGTAAGTTCTGAAATTGCGATATGTAAGACTGTAAAATTGGTCAGCTTACCAATAATACCAGCTCACGCAGACAATTCAATGAACCCTCCAGCCGAATCATATTTGATCAATCATTATTTTGCTATTGAAATTTTTAGATAACGTATCTACCTCTTTGTACCAGTCTGCAGGATTTTACACGAAAAACAGAATTTTAAACAGGCGTAAAACATTGGCAAAACGAAAACCAACCTCGAATGTACCAAGAGTATCCTTCTTCTTCTCTTGAATATTGAACCTCGGACTGTCCAGGTCACAAATGAATTCGTGGCAAGGCTTTTATTGAAGACAAATGTAACTACGGAAATGATTTTGCATAACAGAAAGTGACGGTAATCGTTGCGACGGGAGAATCCATGAAGAATTCATTATCCGTGATTAATTGCCTCATACATCATATTTGAATTGATAAAAAAGGCTTTCAGAGGGCAACGTGGAAGAATTGTTTAAGGCACAAAATTTATTCTATTCCCGCTCCTATCACCGACTTAGTTTGTCTTCAGCGATAACCAGAGTCCACCATCCCCTTCACCAGAATGAGCAATGGATTAGAAAAACAGAAAATAAGGAACTTGAATCCACTTTTGTAACCTCATAAACCAGCTGTTTAATTCCCACTGGTTTTATTTGTTCTTCTAGCTTCATTTTAGCAGATGACGTCGTGCCACAGAGTGCTCTTTCTTATTCAAGTATGGAGGTTTTTAATGATTAAAAAAACGCGCGAAACGAGTACAAACATTCCCCTATATTGTATATTTACTTATTTGTACTGCTGGTTATGTATTTCAGAACCAGTCACATTTTTCACCACGCGCGTTACGCAAAAACTCTCACTTTTCGGAAAAAAATTTCCTCCGTTTGCTCAGAGGTGAATGGTACTTGCTATTCACCTCCGAGCTAGCCAATCAGAATGCGCTATTCACTGGGCGGCTCGGTAAATATCCACCAGTAGCTGTTGCCGGTAAAATCCTTTCTCAGGTTAAATCCGTTTTTACCTACTGTAGGTTAAATTGGTGATCCTCATTTTACTTAGGTTGAATACCGGCAATCAGATGAATTGAAGAAACTTTTTTGAAGCCTTAATTAAGCCTAGAGGAAAACTGGGGTCAGGTTACGATTATTTTTCGTTATTATTTAACAATTATTCGCCGAAGTCGAAGTGATTATCGTTCCTTATTTTCTGTTTTTCTAATCCCTTGCTCATTCTGGTGAAGGGGATGGTGGACTCTGGTTATCGCTGAAGACAAACTCCAGCGAACTCCAGCCTTGCCTGGGAAACTGATTCTTGGGTTCCAGAAAAACGGGAAACGGCGCTTCTGAGTGTTCTCTTTAAAAAATTTCCTGAGGGGGAGGGACCCCAGACCCCCCCCCCTAAGTAGTTGGTGCTTTCGAAGCCCGCAAGGTGCCTTGCGATGCCAAAAATGTCACATCCGGTGCTTTCAGAAATATGTGTTCTACTTTACAAAACTGTCGAAAACCCTGGCAATAATGGGGTCTCTTTCATGTTTTTTTATGTCTACCTGGCAACTTAGCTCAGGCCATTTACACATTTCTGAATCCAAAATATACCATTATATCACCAATATACCACCATTTCAACCTTAGCGACCAGCGTGTTCTTAACTCTTTTGGAAAAGGTAAATTGGTTCTGAACGTCCCATAGAGTTAATGAACACTGAAGGAATATAAAACGGTTCCCACGGCAACAAGGCGTACACTCAGTCATAGTTTGTGGCTACCACGGTTTGGAATTGACAGTATTTTAACAAGACCCATTATTTCGGCACTTAGCAAGTTTCCATCTGGGGTGAAATTATCCTCTTCATAAAAAAATTAGCGTCTCTATAGGACGACTTTCATATGACCTTGAAAAATAAACGTTAAAACAGAAGGTAAACCGCAAAAATGCAAAACATTTAATTGCCTTGTCGAACAAAAACAAACGAGCGCGAATTTTCATTGGCTCAGTGAACACGGATGCAAACAACGTTATCTCTCCATGGAACTTTCTGGAAAGTTAATCGCTTTGACGTCATTTGAAATGCAATAATGTGATTGGGGAATCGAACTGTTTACCATCATATTAGGAGTTTCCTTGGCGGGAATAAGGAGATGGTTAGCTTTAATCTTACCAAACATTGGTCCGTGAAACAAATTGCGAACACTTTTTCAAGGTCATACGAAAGTCACTCCAAAACGACTCTTCCAAAGGTTTTTCTTCACCTCTGATAAAGAAACTTGCTAAGTGTCGGAACGTTGAATCTTTGAACTGTAACTTTGTAAGTTACTTTCAATTCCAAACCGGAGCAGCGACAAACTATGATTAAACACTGAGGTGTGTTGAGAAGCGCTAGGGCCTTGCAACGTCTAATCCTTTATCGTAAAAGACTGGAAAAGTCTTTCAACTTGTTGTTACGGTTACATGTACGTGAAGACATTGGATACTGGTCCGCCGATTCCATTCATGACCTACGAAGCCAAACCTCTGTGCTCAACTAAGCCAAGTAGTCGGTGGAAAGCTGCCATTTATCACACTTTATCTGTTACAAAACCGTTCGCGATGACAAGCGCGAAGAGATTTGATTCGAAGAGGGAAAGAGGGAGGATTCAAAAGGGGCATGCACCAAGCCTCGACTAATTTTTTCAGTTAAGATAAATCTTTTCACCTAAAGTCAACATGTTTTTTTTCCATTCTAACTTCCAAATTGTACTTTTAATGTGCCGTAAAGCTTACCCGAAGAGTGACAAGGGCATCCAGCTTCATCTGCAAGGGTCTTGGGATTCCATCGGAGACTCGAATATTTTCCTAATCAAGTTCCATTTTCTCAGCATACACATTGTCTGAATAAGGCAAAAGGTGGGGCCAAATCAATTCTACATGAACGGGTAAGTGAGGTTAAGACAATTTGGGAAAAGCTTTCAACTATTTGCTCAAGTTGTCACCTCTTAATTATGATCGATCTCTTCCCCGTTAGGTTTTTAAAACAAAAAACTGCCATTTTGCTGTCATAGGTGTCACCGGAAACCGCAAAAACGTGAATTTCTCGTTCACCGAGAGTCAATGCTTAGAGTGGTTGCACCACCATAAAGAATCGTTTTCCGCATTTGATGCTGTTGTCGAAACAATCCACCATCATCAGCCTCATTTTCAAAGCAAACCTGAATTACCCTGTTCCAGGTTCCTAGATAAATGGGAAAGCGAACAGCGAAAACGCGTTAAAAAGGTCGAAACATTCACGATTCTCCTCGTATGGGGCCACGCGTTTTTGCAATTCGCTTTCCCGACTATCTGGGAGCGTGGAACAGAGTAAAACCGGAGTTTGAGCAAAGTCTTTCCCTTGATGAAATTTGATCGATAGAAATCATCTTAATAGCCAAGGAAATTGTTATCATGAAGAGACCCTGAAAAACCCCAGTGTTCATCTACAAGAGTCGGTTTTCAACCGCTCCTTCGGATGCTATAGGAGACTCGTGAGAGCCTGAGGCCATTATTTGAACAACAATAATAAAAGCAAGATGACACACGCTAACACCCACCCGGTGTGGCCAACACATCACGGGTGCGCACAACCATTTCACTCTCCTGAAAAATACAGCAGCTGAGATAACGCCTTCCTTGTGTAAAATATTCAACTTATCTCTGTCACATGGGGTGGTACCCGCGCTGTGGAAACGTGCAAATGTCTCTTCCGTTTTCAAAAAGGACGACCCGACTCTGCCAGAGAATTATCGACCGATTTCCTTGCTTTGCATAGTCTCAAAAGTGTTAGAAAGGTGCGTCTTTAACCACTGCTATCCACACTTTGCACCTCTACTGTACAATCTGCAATGTTGATTTTTACGAGGGAAATATACAGTTACGCAATTATTACTGTGATTTAGATAAACATGTACAGGCAAAAACTAGCGATAAAAGAGTCCGACGTTTCGGCGACGTCTTGGCACCATTGTCAAGGGAAACTAAATTAAATATGCGATTTAAAGAGTAACTAACAGTCCAGATTCATTAACTTACATAAGTTAGACAAAAACCTTAGCGCGAATTGAGAATGACAATAGGGACTTTACGATCTACGACGGCGACGTCGACGAAAACCACACTTCAAAATATAACTTTGCACTATCGTATCGCGGAATCGTAACTTTCTTGCGGTTAGGCCATCTCGTTCTTGTCGTACAATGTGGGCGAAGTATCCTAAAAATAAATTGGTACGAGTGATTTCAGAGTAAAAATAGAGAATGATAGATTCACATTTGTGAGCTCGCGTTGTCGACAAAACCTGAAATTTGTTGTTTTCGTGGCGTTCTCGTTGACGACCGCGTCGTAAATCATTATTAAGTCCAGAGTGGCGCCAAGATGTCGCCGAAACATCGGACTCTTTTATCGCTAGTTTTTGCCTGTATATGTTTATCTAAATCACTGTTGATTAGACTCAGGGATCCTCGGAAAAAACCCGAGAGCCCCTTTGCAGGAGTCGAACCCACGACCTTCCGATTACTAGTTTCGATGCTCTACCACTCAGCTATAGGGGATGATCGGAGTAATCCGAGTGCTACTTTGCAGGGGTCGAACCTACGACCTTCCGATTACTAGTTCGGATGCTCTACCACTGAGCTATGGGGGATGATCGCAAAAAATCCGAGTGCTCCTTTGCAGGAGTCGAACCCGTGATCTTCCGATTACTAGTTCGGATGCTCTACCACTGAGCTATAGGGGATGATCGGAAAAATTCGAGTGCTCCTTTGCAGGAGTCGAACCTACGACCTTCCGATTACTAGTTCGGATGCTCTACCGGTGAGCTATAGGGGATGATCGCAAAAAATCCGAGTGCTCCTTTGCAGGAGTCGAACCCGCGATCTTCCGATTACTAGTTCGGATGCTCTACCACTGAGCTATAGGGGATGATCGGAAAAATCCGAGTGCTCCTTTGCAGGAGTCGAACTTACGACCTTCCGATTACTAGTTCGGATGCTCTACCACTCAGCTATAGGGGATGATCGGAAAAATCCGAGTGCTCCTTTGCAGGAGTCGAACCCGCGATCTTCCGATTACTAGTTCGGATGCTCTACCACTGAGCTATAGGGGATAATCGGAAAAATCTGAGTGCTCCTTTGCGGGAGTCGAAGCTACGATCTTCCGATTACTAGTTCGGATGCTCTACCACTGAACTCAGTATGGGAGAATCGTGGAGCCCAGGCCATTAAACTAGGTTCTTGTGACAATTGTCCCGCCATAGTGCTAGAATGCATCGTGAAAAAGGAGCACATTTAACAATTAATCGCCAAAGGCAAGGTGAATAATTGTTTTAGTATAATTACATTGGTGATTCTTCGTCTGTCATCTCGACAAAACGGCTTGCGGCCATTTTGAAAAAAAACCGCTTGGGGGATAATCGCGTAATAATCAACTCAAGTACAACCAATCAGCGCAGAGAATTATAATTAATCACCTACGTAATGATAATAATTTGCGATAGTACTGAAAGACATGTTACATGTTAACCGGCCGGGGAATGAACTGAAGAGATTTATTACTTTTATCTTTAATTCACTCATTCAGGGGTTAACATGAAACAACTCTTTCCGTACAAAAGGAAATCGTTGTTGTTCAACTGAGATCACACTATCCCTCAACTCTGCAGTTGACTTACCAACGCGCTGGTTGTCGAAACGTCAGTCATAAATAACAGTCTGACTTGCTTTATGTTCTGTAACTTAACACACTCACCACCAGAAAATCTTGCTCTTAGATTAGCTTAGATTCGCTTTCCATGAGAAGGTCATGTTGCGTTCACTTCGCAATATGAACGCGTCGATAATGATGCCGAGGAAAAATAAACAAACTTCCAGCACCGACGGACCTAAAGTCCACATTTTAATTTTAGACTATTTACTGCTATTCTTTGAAAAATCCCTAAACAATATACAATATTCTTAAGGCTACTTTTACAACCGACACGACACTGTTCCCATGAAGCCGGTTAACCATGTGTTTAAAACATGTTTAGGATAATATTAGACCTTGCTTAGGTCAAACGAACATAAATGTCATAGATACAATAGTATACTGAATTAGCATAATACTGAACGTTGCTTAGGCCAAACGAGCATAAATGTCATACATGAAATAATGTTGAACTGATATCTGCCAATTTTTATCAATATATAACTATCAAAAACGAGGAAAGAATCCTTTTAACAAGCCGTGGGCATTGACAGTTTCACAGTGTAAAAACTAAAGATAAAAATCACTTCATTCTTTTTCTCAAAGTGAACAGTATCATATATCTTAGGGTGCGTTCGATTGACCGTATTCCGGAATAAGAAATAAATGGAATAAAAGTTTGAAATCCTTAGTTTTTACGGAGATTCTCATTAAAATTGTCAAACACCTTCTAAAATGCTATTTTAAACATATCTTTATTGCTTCAAAACGCCAGACATACTATTTTAAATCATCACTCCCAGTATTCTTATTCTGGAATAGGATCAACCAAACGCACCCTTAGATTAACCTAGGATTTCAGAATGGCTCGTACAAAATAGTCACACCCCTTTTTGAGTTGAATAATTTTGTCAGTAAATACCACATAAGCTAAGTAACTAACGGACCAAAAAACTACATGCACACCGAGACGAATGCAGGAAGTCATTCTCTTCCCTTTAGTGCTGGAAGTGAACACATATTTGCTTATCACCTCCACGTTGTAAATCAGAATAAAACAAGGACAATTCAGTTATGTCATATATATTGATAGATAAGATAGCTAAGTGCTCTACTCACTCAACAATGATACAGCACAAAGGGAAGACCAACACACCGAGGACTACTGACGAAATGTGTGTGGGTTCCCTCGTGATGCCTCAGACTTAACCAGCGAAAGTTAACCTACTTATCCAAGAATAAAAATACTTTCATTTGAATTTGCTGAAGCCAAAGGCAACACTTTTCCCTGAGACCCGGGTATAGTTCCAGCCGGGTTCCCGATCGGCAGAGGTTCCATCAAACCGATAGCAATTAGTCAGCCATAAAACGATTACTGATTGGTTTTGAAAAAAAGCTTGAAATGACCTTTGGAATGGCATGGTATTTTATTTTAGCGACCTCAATTCGGGACGCAAATTGAATCCCATTCAATGTGGCACATTAATGGACAGAACTTTATTTCACTCTACAGGATTGAGAAAGTGCTGCACAGAATCGTCAAATTCTTGCATAAATGGAGTGTGAGGCAACGGTGACTTCTTTCCAGTGAAGATGTTGGTAAAGCTGTGGCTTCTGTAATTTGTTATGTCGCCGTCCATCCTGTGTTTAATCCAAGAGTGAAAAACAGCTGAGGCATCCAAATTGTACCCATAATCTGCATCCTTCGAAACATCGGTGATGTATTCCGTTTGAAAGTTTACTTTCTCACCCGGATCATTCAATTTGAGCATTCTAAAAAATATAAAAGAGAGCAATGAGAAATCGAACTAAAAGAGACGTGCTATGAGAAAATGCATAAAAATTGCCTGTCTCTTTACGGCTTCCTCAAAATGGCTCCACCAATCGGTCAACATTTATCCAAAACGAGTTACAGCACATCTCTACAACCCTCCTTTTCAAATCCATCCATAGCCAGCGATGTGATCTTAACATCGTGATCTGAAGCAAAGAGAAACATCTTCAATTCAAACTTGTTTGCAAGATTATCGGCGTCCAGAAAACCACTAACCTGGCAGTCCATGATTTGATGTCACTTTCCATTGCTTCCTGGTCCGGAAATTTGATATCTCCCATGATGCAATTTACCGCCCAAAGTGCTTGAACGTCAAACATAGTAAAAGTGTAGAAATGGTGAAATACCCCAATGTAGAAAACCTTATTGTTCCCTCCACGTGTCCACAGGATAGCTTTGTACAGTCCTTCAGGATAAAAGCCATTTGGACCGCTCAGTCGCAACCGCTGTTCCAGAAACGGGTAGGAGTGGTGATATCCTGTGCACAGAATGATGTCGTCTACTTCCGCTGAGGTACCATCTTTGAAACGAACCGTGTGTCCCTCCACATTGGTCAATAGTGGCTTCTCTGCTATCCGGGGGGGCCACTTATGACCCATCGGTTTCGTTCTCCAAGAGCAAATAATGTACTCGGCACCGTACTTGAGACACTGCAGTGCAATGTCTTCTGCAGAAAGGCCAGCACCGACAACTAACAGTTTCTTACCCTTAAAATCAGAGGCACTTCTGAAATCATGTGAATGAATAACTCGACCAGGGAAATGGTCAATTCCAGGAAAAACTGGAACATTTGGGGCAGAAAAGTGACCCACAGCCACTACAACGAAGTCAAATCTTTCCGCCGGAAAGACTTTGTCCTCTGGAAGATTTTTGACAACCACTGAAAAGTCATTGGTTGCGTCGTTGTAAGTCACTTGGCGAACGACGTGGTTGAAACGAATCCAGTGACGAAGATCATGTTTTGTCCAACGACCTGAGATGAGAAAAGGCTTTGTTTAGCCTCTGATTGTCGTTAAGACACGAGTCTAACTTTTGTCTTTGCAGGCAATCGAAGACTAAGCAAAGCCTTTTCAAGCTAAATGTTCTTATAAGTGGGCTGAAGAGAAATAATGGAGTGTAAATAAAGGACACCTTTGTAGTTAAATAACGGAATAATGCTGTGTGGTGGAAGAAAATAGAAAACGAATTCTTTTGTAACAGCAATGATTGTCTTTGATTGAAATGATAAAATAGCTGCTATCTTGTAACCAGTAAGAACATCCTCGTCATTCCTCTTCAATAGGCCAGTTTCGTTGGATCTAGCATGAAATGGAGGCTAATGCGGGAAAATTAATTTGCATTTGAAAAGATTTGCCCGCATTAGCCTCCATTTCATGCTAGATCCAGTCCAACCGTGAGAATTAGAAACTGGCCTATTCCAAATTCTTTCCTTGCATCACACTTACTTTTTTTATGAGGGGATACACTTGAACAAGTGACTTTCAATAGCCAGAAGACAAAACTTCTCGAGAAGTATTAAAGAGTATATTGAATCAACCCCTGCCTACCCCTATTGATGAGAGCACCATAACGAAGGAAAGGATAAGAATTTGTACATTCCCATCTCAAAATAACTGAGGATGATTTTCCTCATTGCCACTTGAACCGCTATCGTCAAAATAACTTTTCATTCCCAGAATAAGACACGAAACTCGAAAAACTCGTCTCTACTCCTTAGTCCAGAAATGACACAATCACATTTTCCTTGACTCCCTGATATCAACCCATCCGCATAACTGTAATTGGATTCGGACTGAAATACTCGCCCTTCAGATAATCATAAATAGCCTCCCTGGGAGGGAACGATGGGATGGGTTTCCCAAAATGCTCTTCAAAGCTGAAGTCGGGATATTCAAGGCCCTCTTTAGGACCATTAGACCACAGTCCACGGTACATGCTTCCATGCACAGGCTCCCCATATCTATCGGTACCTAAAATAAGATGATATAATGGGAAAAGGAAAAGAAAGTGGCTCGTTACTCAAGCATCCAGAACAAAATTGAGAGGCATTGAATTTAAAAAAATGGGAAACTTTATTTGGCGTGACTGTGCGTTTTCTTTTCTATAGCTCCTTAAGTCTGTTACAAATTTAATCAGTTGTCTTGCGCATACTGTACTAACTGGCTTCAGAAGTCACTTTCCAGCTCTTATTATTATTATTATGTTCTCACGTCAAGCTATAAATGCGATGAAGTTTCCGATGTACTACAGGAAGCCTTTCAAAACTGGCATTGGCTGTTGTGGACGTGGGACGGACCATAAGCAAGGACGAAGACCATGGCTACGAGAACTTTGTCTAAAAATATTATTTCCCGTTCCTGTAATAATTTTGCGATTACTCTAAAGCGTTCGGCTTGGAAATTGTGAGTACTCATTATAAGAATAAAATTGGTGAGGACGACGTGGATACTTAAGAGAGAAAACTGAAAATTCATCGTCATGTGCTCCCGTTCTTTCGTCATTGATTTCACGTCGTTGTGAAGACCAGAACGGCAAAGAAATGTATCAAAATGTAAAACGCACGTGCAGAACTATTGCTTTTTCTAATTAACCTATTGTTATGTGACGTTTTCGTAGCCGTCGCCGTCGTCTTTGCTTAAGGTCCTTCATAATAGGGAGCTTAAGCATTTTTGAGACGCGGACGGCAACCGGAAGACAACATTTCGCGTGCCAGGACAGAGGTGTCTCCCAGATTTTTACACTAATCATTTCTAACGGAGAAAAGATACTTAGCAATGTAAATGTGGTTGTGTAAAGACAAGTTAAAAGAGAAATCAGCTCACTTCCGGTTGCCGTCCGCGTCTCGAAAACGCGCTTGCTTTAGCTCCCTAATAAGTTGGCCGCAACTAATGTCCACTAGGCAGGTCACTTATAAAACGCTTACTTGAAAAGCCTGCCACACCGTATCTTAACTGATTCATTTTCGAGTGAAAAGGGTGGTGGGATTGCTTACCAGTTTCCTCGCAATATTTCCACAGTCCTCCCCAATCAGTTTGCTTCTCGAAGCAAACGATGTCAGGGACTTCTTTTCCTTCCTTTTTCCGTTTGTTGAAGTGATACAAAACGGACATGCCACTTGGCCCTGCACCAATAACGCAAACTCGTTTCGCTGACGGCATCTCAGATCCGTTACACATCTATCAAGGAAAAATTTGATGTAATTCAGAATTGGAGAAATTTAGTCCACCATGCAAGGTTTTCCAATGATTCGAGTAAAGCAACCTTGGACAAATCAAACTACTCTCAAGGATGAAAACCTCTTGAAACTAGTACTTAATGGGCCCCTTTTTCCTAGAAAACTTGAACGGTAAATACAAAACGGCAAAGATTCGGCGCGGAATAACCAGAGGGTTTCGGAACAAAGAAGGACGACTCTAAAACCCACCCTTCGGGCCCTCGAGAGCTGTAGCGCCTAGCTATGGGTCGCCACGATTCACTAGTGTCTGTGTAGAGATTTAAGCGAAAAGGAATTGTCAGCCCAGCAGGAGTATCTTTTCCTTTTCTCTCATACTTCGGTGGAGTTAAGCATGCAAAGTATTTTATAAATGCGAAACAACCAAAATTCTTGAATATGTGGAAGAACGTGAATACGAGAGTGTATTCATCGATGGCCAATTTGTTTTTTTAGTAATTTAAGTTTAGACAGAAAAGCATCGATCTAATTATAGTTAATCTAGGGAATTGTTATGAAACCCTGGGAATTTCAAAAGCAGGAACAATATAGTCGCAATTAGATGTTGAACCGACCGTGACCCTGCACAATCTTTTCTTTTTGGTTCGCAAGTTAATTAACAATTATTCGCCGAAGGCGAAGTGATTATCGGTTAGGGTTAGGGTTAGGGTTAGGTCGAAGCTTTTGATTGTTTATCCTTCCGAAAAAAGCGTGTTTTTGTCGGGTTTTGTGCAGGGTCAAGGCCAAAAAAGCGAACAAAAACATGAAACAAAGAAACTTAACATTTACTGATCTCCATACTAAATGATCTTCATTAGCACTCTTTAAAAATGGAAAATAAAGCTACTTTTTGTTGATGTCAATGGGAACCTTTTCAATGACACGGTGTCACGTTCAATTAGGCCGTTTCGAAAATAGCACAATACTCTTCGTTATTCCCTCCAAAATTTTGCATACGCATTGTTTCCAGCTTCTCTGGAGATCATTGTTAAGTACCAAGAGAAAATAAAAACATATTTGGGGACAAACAAAGAGTATTATGGTATCTTTGATACTAGTACTGGCTAATCGCTTTTCCATATCTGGATTCAAGCTCTAGCCAAGATAACAGGACTTTTATACCACTTATAATTACGTATCGCATGGTTGCTAAGAAGGGTGTGAATAAATATATGTCCCCAAAACAATAAAGGATTCAAACCTCCCGTTGCAATATTAACATAACAGTGAATTCAGAAAAGCCCTTTAACCGAAAAGGGATTGCCAAATATGTACGGTTACACTAAAGTCTTGTAAAAACTGTGCTCGTCAACACAGCATTAACTAGTCTTAAGCTGTATTAAAAATCTGACACTTCCTCACAAACTGTGCTATAGGCATTTCTTCTGAATTTAAAACTTTAAAATCGTTGTTCACCTTTGTGGTGTGAATATGTGGAGGCGGATAGTGTGAGAACCACAGAGTGGATAAGAAATATTCTGCTTCGCTTTGGCCGAGATGAAGAAGGGGATTTGTGAAAACGCACTGAGGGAGTGAAAGCAACTGAGGACAACAGTAACGAAAACGACACTCCAAAATACAACTTAACGCTGTCGCAAGTATTTCGCGATTTTTCTGTCTTGTTCAACTGGTACAATACGGGTGAACTATCCTGTAACTGGATGGGTTCGATTGGTGTTAAAGTAAAAAAAAAAGTTCAATGGTTCATTGTTATATGCTCAAGTTGTTGGCGTCAAAATATACAGTTTGATGATTTCACGTTGTTTGTGGAGAACGGCAAAAAAGTGGACGGAAATTCGTGCTGCGCCTACAGCACGAGTATTTTTCCTTTCTTAGTCAATCATATTCTTGTTTTGTGTCGTTGTCGTAGAGGTCGTCTGTGCTTAAACTCCCTATTAGGTGCATGGAGACCAACGTATATCAAGCATGCAATACTAAATGGTTGCTGTCTCGCGCGAGTGTCGTACGAAAAAAATTGCAAAATTTCCGCGTACAAATGAAAAAATGTAAGCATCATTGCTAACCAGTCAATTACGTACTCAACTGTGATAAAACAGGATCACCGCCAAGTAGAAAACGTAACTATTAGCCATGAAAATTCCACTCACCTGAAAAACCGGCCGCCTTTGCAAGTGCTTTACAAGTTACATGTAAAATCCTGCGAAAATTTCCATCTCACAGCTGATGTTTGGGCCGCCTTTCGAACACTTCTTTTGTCAAAATTTGATAAAGCGTGTCACAGAAATAGAAATTTAAATATTTTAAACTTGTTGGATACTTGTACGCTCGCATACCGGCCAACATAGACGGAGGTGAGTCAAGACCCTAAACTATCCAAAACCCGAGATCCAACTCTTCCATTTGAAACCTTAGGAAGAGGCAATCATTCACATTTGAACTACTCATTGTAACAGCACATTTAACAATTATTCGCCGAAGGCGAGGTGAATAATTGTTTTAGTATAATTACATAGCTGCGGTTATTTGAAAAATATGCATTTTCTCTGAAACAATTAATTTCTTCATGTGTCACCTCGACAAGGTCGTAGCCAAAACGCTGGGCCGAAGTCGGGTCGGGGTCGGGGTCGGGGTGCCTTTTTTTTCCAAATCTTTTTTGCTTCAATTTTTGTCGTTATTCTCCTATGACATTCGAATGTCCGGCATCTTTCCTTCATTTATGATGGAAATTAGTCAAAAGAAAAAAGGAACATACGGAAGGTACGAAAGGGACATCTTTTGTTTTTCTATAACTCCTAGAGACAAGACTCGATGAGCTCCACATTTTAAAACCACATTTAAATGTTTTCTTCTTAAAAGCCTTCTCTGCAATACAGTTAAAACGAAACAGAATATAGCGACAGTTCCACGATAGTCGTGAGACAACGTTCTCATTTGCTTGTTTTCGCAAAATTGCTTTCAATGTTGTTTGTTGGGTCTTCGGATCTGAAAGCCGGCGACCTACCTTCTTAGCCAAGTTGCGTCCAGGTTAACATGACCCCGATGATAAAACCACGTGAAAGGTTTGTTTCGAAAGTTTGTTAACTATCATGAATTTCCCGCCTTTCCAACTTTTTGTATAATGTATTCATCGTTGCGCCGTCGGGATAGGCCTGTTGTCTTTGTCTTGCATTTACCAGGAGAAAAATCCAGTTCTACAAGAGATCTACATCTCACCGGTAAGTGGTCTCTTGCAACTCCAAACCTTCGGAGCCCAGGGGTGTTATCAAAACTAAGACCTAAGACCTAAGACCCCGGGTCTTAGTTTTCGTAGTACGAAAACTGACACCGGGTCTGAGGATATGAAATATCATCTGTTAGCCGGTGGGGGTACATCACGCTATTCTGGTACTTTGACGCATTATTTATAAGGAACCTTGCAATCAGTATAAACAGAAATAAAACATGTCAGAACTGAAACTATAAATACTTTAAGAATTTCGTTATGAATTAAAAACTAAAAAGTCTCCTGCCATCACCCCTCGACACCCCCATTGACAGTACCCCTGTTTATTGTTTGGTGACTTACGGCGAAATTGTGGACTTGTCTTGATAATGGAAGTAGAATAACAAATGTGTACCGACAAATAATTCTTGAATCACACAACCAACCAAAGGGTTAACTGAGTGAGTTTCTCCTTTTGATATTGTCACCTATTTTTTCCTGTCACGCAACATTCAAGCGCATCATGGCGTTGAATCTGTTTAAATTAAACCCCATGGGTGGAGGAAACATCCAGTGCCCAAGTCTCTGACTGGCGGTGAGTTTTCACGGGTTTCTTTCTCGTAATTTCCACTGTTTACAAGGGGTATTAGGTCTTATCTTTCGCGGGTCTTAGTTTTCGTCACACTCGGAACCAAGTGGTAAAATGCGATATTCAAGGTAGGCCAATATTCGATGATACATCGACCTTCAGGAAAATTTAACAAGTTAACTATGAGTTTTGGCTGGAAACATTTGGCGTGCGAAAAAATGCCTGGGAAAGCATGAATCTTGGTGAACCTCGCTTTCTTCAAGGAAGCGAAAACATAAGAAGAAAGAAGAAGGAAAATTGAGCCTGGCGGAAGATGTGGCAGGGCATTTAAGCAAAACACTTGTAGAAATAATGATATCGTGAAGCTTCGATATATATATGTGGGGAAGAGGAAGCAACGAAGATTGCAGTCCAATCTAAGACTCTCACTCGAACAACCCGATGATTTACAAAATGCCCATTCTTCCCCCACTCGTTGGCCTTCAATTTGTTGAATGACCGCGTTTTGAAGCAAACCAGCTTAGAGCCTGGAAGTTGACTGTGGACCACAAAGAATTCAACGGATAGAATGCAATAAAAAGAAGCGCTTTCGCTCACTCTGGGTTTATAATTAAAGCAATAATGATACTGTTTTACTAATATTTCACACATTAAATTATTTCTAAATTAAGATGATTAAATGCACGTTATAAATGTGCAGTAAAAGGAGGTCATTTTCCGAGACTCACTTTAAAAAGGAAGATGCCGCGAATAAGAGAACATGGTCTCATAAATAGGTTTTACAAAATGATTTCCAAAAGGACCACTAATGTACTAACAGTAATAATAGTAACTTAATGAAACATACAGTATTTACCGTATAACTATAAAAACAAAAATAAAGTACAATATTTACTCATAAGAGCGACCAGCTTTTCAGCGTTTCCAGGAATGTAGTCACAGTGATAATCGAATAATTTTATGAGAAAGACCGTATTCAACAAACATTTACCATAAAACAAGAAACACAGTTATAAAACAAAGAAACTACAATAGTCACAACTGTTATAAATAATCATGAAATTTATCATAAGCGATTTATACCCGATGCCATCAAACCCCTGCTTTACACCGAAACCTGCGTCACGTATTCCTGGCCGATGTCACGGTGTCATGCATCAAGCCGTGATGTTTCCTGTTTACAGGCACTGACAGCAAATTTCTTGTGATATCCCAATTCGCCAACCACCAAATAAAAGAAGGCATTGTTTCAACTCCCAATAACCCTATGGTTAATGTCGAAAAAAGGTTACAACCAATGTTGACACATCAATAACAAGGGATGATGTCATGCAAAGGATCACTATTGGAGCAGGTTTACCACAGTTAAATTTTGAGCTTGGAAGCAAGCGATTCTCACGTGTCTTTGATCACATTTAAGGACGTTCGCGCCAAAATCTTCCTACGGTGAGATTTTCTTCATTTCTCGCCTAGAGTTAGGTCATAAAGTACTTACTCCAAAAATGAAAAAAAATGGGGGTCACCGACTTTGTTTAGGAGAAAATGGCAGTGGAAAAATGTCTTAATTTCGAGAAATCGGTCATAACAGCGAGATGTAGGCTCATCTGCTCATACATCGAAAATCATAAAAACAAACTGTTGGAGTGAAAGTTTCCGTGTATAGACTAGGTCTTTAGGAGTGACATTTTTAGATAATTATATGCCGCTAGGGATGTGGTAAACAGAAGAGTTCATCCTCGACGAGCGTTTTCGTAAGCTCTATCCGTTGCAACCACTAACGGAATTCGATGGCACGAGGAAAGAAAATGTTAAAAAAAGATACTTCTTACGGTGACATTTCTTTCATTCCATCATATTTTGTAGATAGTAAGTAAAGTAAGTGATTCATGATTATAAAAATAGGGGTCACCGATGTTATGAACGAGTAAAATGGATGTGATCTTGCAAAGCTCTTGGAAAAGTTCGTTTGTCACGCTTTTGCGTGACCTGTCGGGCAAAGACTGGAACCCAAGAGAAGATCGATCGTTGAAGAGATGAAAGGTTTTTACCGAAAAAAAAACCTTTCTCGGGCATAGCAACGAAGTTCTAAGCAGGGGTCATCTTCATTTGGTTGGTGTTTTGTGCAATATCTCTCCATTGCCGTCATGCTCATCCTCTGGAGTGTGTTTTTTGTGAAATTCAATCGCTGATTGTTTCCACGCAGGTCCGCACTATTCAAGCGGACGCGGACGAAAATACTGCTCAATTTTCACGAAAGTAAAGGAAAATAACTTTAAAAACATGCATTCACTTTGAACTTAAGTTCGTAGGGTAATAAAAACATTAAAAAGAAACAGCCCCATTAAATTTACGCAACGGTTCGTCCACGAATTTTCCAAACTTTCAGCCACTAGTCTACTCGATCAGCTACCTTTTCCAGAGCTTTTCCATCCTCCCGCTCACTTCTCTGTGAAGTTTCATGATGATTCGGAAATAAATGTGCCATTCTTTTGCCTGCCTGGAATTTTTTCCTCAGCGTTTTTGTCGCCATGTTATTTTAACTGATGCTTGAGAAATTTGTATGAAAGTGAAGTAGACTAGTGCACGACTGATAAAACCTCAGTCGTGCAGTAGTCTACTTGACTTTCATAAATATTTTAAATCAATGCTCGAAGTAATGCGTGACATATTACAGTCGCGTTACCTGCGCAGTAACGTTGCGCACAAACAATTAGCGCGAACGTCCTTAAGTGGCTAAGACTGAGATCAACTAAATCCGTGGCACGTTTTCTGGTGATCTGAGGCATAAAGTATATATTGGTTAGTTAGGATTTTGTTGTTCTCTTTATGAAAAGGGCTCAAACTCGTGTTCCTCCAAGGCTTGGATTGTACCCTCCGAATAAAAAAGCACACGGAGACGTGCAAGAATGCCAAAATATGGAGTGGATGGATGCTAAAAAAAAACATCAACCACTATTTGGTTCGTTGAGTCCATAGCATTCCATTAATATTTTGAATATCAAACACTTCCACTCCTGAGTTTGATTTTTGTCTTTGCACTTCAAGTTGGTGGAACATCTGTCGCTTAGGAACAAAACCAAGTATTCGACAATCGCAGACCTTAGTCAGAAATTAATCCTTGAAGGTCTGCGATTGTCGAATACTTGGTTTTGTTCCTAAACGACAGATTTTCCACCAACTTGAAGTGCAAAGACAAAATTTGCAAATCAAGTTGGCTTATGTGAAAACTTTGCTTCGCACAAAAGTTACCAAAAGAGAGGCAGTCAAAAGCACTCACATCGATCTCACTAAAAAACTGCCCAAAACGCGTAAAACCCCGTTCAGAATTACCCAATACAGGAACTTAACAGCTAACTTAATAAATGGTCTGGAATCTTTACTTATTGTTGCGTGACATTGCACATGTTCACCACCTGTGGCCCTTTCCAAAATCGACTTGTCTTTCCGGGATTTTGGCACATTTTTACTTCTGCCGTAATCGTGTCATCAAAACTAACTGATGTCAAGTGAGAAAAATTAATGAATGCATGCACCGGTCCGTCAGTCGAGCAAAGGCGACCCTAAACCTTTACCGACTTTACCCTAATTGGAATTTAACTATTGGTTGTTTCCTATGTTTCCTAACTTTGGAAATATTACAGTTGTTAACAGCATACGGCTCATTTGCATTGAACACGATGTAAATAATTGACGAACCGCTACAATATATGGGAGAGAGAGCTCTGGTCTGTTCCCTCGCTTTGCCGATCTACGAGAACGACTTGCTGCTAGAAGTCGTCTTGAGAGTTTTATCTGTGTCTACAAGCCTTTCGAAAAGAATTTGAAGAGCCAAAAGCAACGGAAATATTACAACGCAGCTCTGAAATTAATGTACTCACCGCGCAACGATCCTTCGGATCAGTTCATATTTTTTGCCTTGAAATACATGAATGTTGTACACCAATTGAATAAAAAGGGAAAAGAAATGTACCGAGCTTGTCCAACTTTAAATATGTCACTTCGTATTTCCCGTTTTAAATTCAGCAGCAATTCAACTAAACACAGCAACAACAGTTTCGTTCATCGGCCGCTTTGGATGAAATACTCGAATAAAGCCAAGAAAGCTTGCAAGCTGCCCTCGAACAATCCTCCATCAAGACTTCAGTGACGATGTCACTAACTTCAAACTCACCTGAATAAACTGCGACGTCCACATTGAGTCTTGCAGATTGGAAAGATGAGAAACACACCTAGCGACTCTCGCTGAAATCGCCGCGTTAGCAATTCGTGTTTGCCGAAGACGCCGAGGACTGATCTGTTCGGTTACGTCAAAATTCCACAGGCAGCCCAAACATAATTGCGGCTCGTCTACGCACGCTCAGAAATTTGAAACAACAGTGGTTATTTAACAGTGGTTAGGAGCTTAAGCACGCGCGTTTTTGAGACGCGGACCGGAAGAGAACATTTCGCGTGCCAGGACAGTGGTAACTCCCAGATTTATATACTAATCAGTTGGGATCGGCGTGTACCATTTAGAGTTTTGAAGCAAGCAACCGTGGACAATTTTCCTGTCGGTGTACGTTGGATCAGTGGCTTGATCTGATCGGCGTTATTTCAAGTTGAGAAACTAAATATTTTAAGCAAGAGCCGATACAACGTAGATTTGATTTTAGTGGTGTACTATATTTCGGCTGGCCTACCATTTAGACAATTCGTTCAAGTTTACCGAGAGAGACTGGATAGAGGCATGCAAATAGTAAACATGTTTCCGTTCGGGAAATTTGGACTACCTTTCAAGAAATCTCGTTTTCTCTAGTTATAGTTGAGTGGTGACGTTAGAGAACCGTGACGGTTTTTGTAGGGGCTGCGGGTAATTAAAATTTTCAAGAAGGAGGTTAGAATATGCCAACCCCTGCATGCCTGTGCAGCTTCTTGGATGAACTGAAATAACAGATTGCATTGGAAATATCACACCGGCTTTCTCTTGTCGTTCAGTCTCTTTCTGGGCCCGCAGTAATTGGCTACTCAGCGGTTGCTACGTTCCTGCCAAAGTTTATATGTTGATAGTGTGTTTTGTTTTTGTTCTTTTTGTTTTGTTT
The DNA here is from genome assembly GCF_036669935.1 of Montipora foliosa. NCBI lineage: Eukaryota > Metazoa > Cnidaria > Anthozoa > Scleractinia > Acroporidae > Montipora > Montipora foliosa. Next base: position 58,460,054 of record NC_090870.1, read on the forward strand.
TTTTTTTGCAATACTCTAAATAATATAATTAAATATGCAAAAAGCTGTTGGTAAGGAGAAGGAATGTGCCGTTTGTTTCCTTCATTTTCGCTGACACAACGTAAAATTACTGAAGCTAAATCAGGAAAAAATTGCTGCATTTTTTCTTTTCCGAGATAAAGCGTCAGACGTGTCGGAATGGCGAATGAATTCCTATCCCGTTTTCCTATTTATGCAAATATAACCGTACAAACAGAATCTTGATAAATTTTAATTAGGCATTAACAAACACAAGCAGAAACGATAGTCGCGTGTCGTGGGCTCTTCCTATTCTGCCAAATTCCGATAATCATTTCAAATGAACGATACTAAGGAGCTTAAGCACACGCGTTTTTGAGACGCGGACGGCGATGTGTGCGTGGGCAGTGGTGTCTCCCAGTTTTATACTTATAGTCTCTAATGGAGAAAAGATACTTTGCAATGTAAATGTAATTGTGTGAAGACAAGTTAAAAGGGAAAATAGCTCAGTTCCGCGCGTGCTTAAGCTCCCCGCTGTTAGGTTCAGCTCGCTGGAGTGTTTAGGGATACGTTTGCACATGGTAAACTGATCGGTCGGAACGAGTACGCTTTTCCTTTAGTCGAGGAATTTTCACATAGCACAGTCTGTTTCGATTTGGTTCGACCGGAATGTTTGGGCTGCCTTTGAAGTCTGGTCCACCTTGTTCGTTACCCTGAATGGTCTCTTTCTCAAAATATGCTAACGTGACACTCTCTGATTGGCTTGAAAATCATGCGAATGTAACCAAAATTTCTGACTGAAACATCTCAGGTGACGGAAATCTGGCAGGTTAGGTTGTCATTTCTGCATTTGATTGAATCGGCTGCTTAAGAAATCGATTGTTGCTATGCGCCAGCTTTAAATTTCCGTCACCAGCGGTTGCGAATCAAGCTAATAGGAACGTGAATTCGACTTTTTAAATAATATTTGGAGGCGGGGGTAGAGGGTTTCTTTGCAAAAAAATAAGGAAACGATTGCTATTCAGTTGTTTGTAACGGGCCGGTACAAAGAATTAATAGCTTGCATCGGGATTATTCCTCATTTTCCTTTCGATTCATTTTTCCAACTGAGTCTCGACTGAACATACATACTTCCTTTGAAAGATCTGAAATTCTCTGAAGACGATTCAGAGCAATCTTCACAATCGGCTCACAATCGGACAATGTTAGGTGGCTATGACTCTCCTTCAGAATTAGTAGAAATTTTCATCTTCGCCTGTTCACCACTCTCCAACAATAAAAATTGGACATCACCAAGATCGTTTTCAAGGCATAAGCGTTTTAAGACAAAATTTAAATATAGGGTGCTTTTTGAAGGCTTTCCTGTTGCTATTGTGACCAATTCTATCGTAATAATAATTTCTTGGTAAGCTGTAATTGGTGTGTCATTGAAATTCCTGAAACTGATTTCAGCCAACTTAACGTGACAAAGCATATAGTCAGGGTTTTCGATAGTTCTGAAGGCACCGGCTGTGACCTTTTGTTGTGCCTTAAAACTGAGGCGCCTTGCGATTTTTATAATAGAACACTCAGAACCCAAGATTCAGTTTCCCAGGCACTTACTTTTCGCTAATGAGATAAAATGTGTATGAACACATCTACTGTATTTGAAACGCTCAAACTGATTCATAGGGATAGACATTTCTTTTTGCCAAGTAGCTTTGTACCGTGGTGTCACGCAAGGCGACAATTCGGAAACTCAAGATGCTGTATTTTCGAAACGAATGACGTCCTGGCTGGAAACTTGAAAACAGATTAATTTTCAGGTCATGTTTAACCTCCTCCTTTGGATTTGGATTTTAGAATTTGATAACGTCACTGTGAAAACCATCTACAGCTCGGTGGTAAATTGCAACCGAGCTAGAAAACGGAAGGTCACAGGTTCAACTCGGATTTTTCCGATTATTCCGGAGTCAACCTCAAAAAAAAAAATCTCTTTATTTTATTCACCGGGGTTAACATATAATATCTCTTTCGGTACAATCGAAAGATTAACTTTAAATACAAATTCCCATACTATATAGTGACTTAATGTATTCCCTGTTTACCCCCTTGGATAAAGTCCCCACTCAGTCTAATTTGCTGTAACATATAGAGCTGCATCCCCCTATCTTTAAGTGTAATATATCCTGTTAAAATGATAAATAGAAATAATGGAAAAAATCCTTTGAGTTCCAGATGAATCGACTTAAAGACGTAGAGGAAAGACCCAATAGTATAATGATAATACAATTTCTGTAACTGAAGTCCTCAAAGAATATTTTTTCAATGCGACAGTTTTTAACATCACACTACTCCGCCGCATTAAGAAAGTGCTCCATAGAATCATCAAATTCTTGCATAAATGGAGTGCGAGGAACCGGTGACTTTTTTCCAGTGAATATGTTGGTATAACTTTGGCTTCTGTATGTGGTGATGTCTTCCATCTTGTACTTGATCCAAGCGTGATAAGCAGCCGAAGCATCCAAATTGTACCCGTAACCTGATTCCTGGCAAACATCAGCAATGTAATCCGTTTGAAAGTCAATTCCATCATCTGGGCCATCTATTTGTTTCATTCTGAAGTTAATAAAAAGAGCCCACATTACCAGTTTGCACAAGAGTGAAATAGATAAGATTGTTGATCTGTCACTTTGCACAGTCACAAATGGATTTATTTAAAGATACACTTTGCGTGCGAAACAAACAAAGGGCCGCCAATTTTAACCAATCAAAAGAAGCCATCTCACGCGTGACTGCTTCTGCTATGTTTTTTTCAGGGACATGGCAACTGATTTTCGCGGGAACGGGTATTCTAAAAATAGACTCATTTGTAACTATGCTGGGAGCCCACCCATGCCATATAACAACATTCTTATCTACTTCACTCTTGGTTTACATCAAGATCAGGCCTCAAATATCCTTGTGCTTAGTCTAACGTCCGAGAAGCGAAGCTATGTCATGGTTTTGTCGTTTTTCAGCCACAACTCAGTGAAAGTAATTAGGGAGCTTTAGCAACGACAACGGCGACGGCAACGAGAACGTCACAAATTTGCATATTTTATGGGCCAAAACAATAGCTTTGCACGCCCTGCACGTGCGGTTTTCATTTTTGTCCATTTCTTTGCCGTCTTCAGCAAAGCAACAACGTGAAATTACCAAGTTTGAAGTCTTATGGAGAACGTCAGCACCTGGAGATAAATTTTCATTTTTCTCCCCTAAATTAAGGGCCGCTCGTAACGATTTCATTCCTGTGGGACTGAAACACCTTTGTCATATTAAAAGGCCTGGAATAGTCGCGAAGTGATCGCAATAACGTGAATTTATGTTTTTACATGACGTTCTCGTTGCCGTTCCCGTCGTCGTTGCTAAAGCTCCCTATTATCGCAGATATGAAGCCACTTACTCAGTTGCGGAAAAAACCTGAAAACAATACGGGATTGAACGGGAGTCGAACCCATGAACGCGCGATTCTGCTGTACTTGCTCTACCATCTGTGAAGCTTGGTTTTTACTAGCGACGCAAGCATAAGAGCGCTTACATTTCACCGTGAAAACAAGGTAGACACAAGCACAAGTACAAGCGCAAGCGCAAGGATCAAAATGTTTCCTTTTCCTTGTGCTTGCGCTTATGCTTGAGTTCGCTTGCGTTGTATGAAAACGAAACGCAGCATTCGCCCTTGTCACACGGCGGCCATATTGTCCCTGTAGACCAAAAAAGCTTTGTTTTACCACGCCAAGCCTCGCGGTGGAAACCATAGGGGTGAGGCTTGGCGTGGTAAACCACAGCTTTTTTGGTCTCCCGGGACAATATGGCCGCCGTGTGACAAGGGCGAATTAAAGCAAAAGGAAATTTGCTACTTCTGGCCAATTGAAGCACTAGTTCCAGATTCTCCGCGTCTCAGCATTTGAACAAAATGGCGGATGCCGTGGTTGTTAGTTATTGCTTATGTCAACGTTCTTTTTCACTAGCATAAGCTACTTATGCTTGTGCTTGTGCTTGCGTCGCTAGTGAAAACCAGGTTTGAGCTATGAAGCCATCCTGGGAGCTGGTCACTTGTAAGTTCGTATTGTATCCCAGATATGATAGAAAAAATACATGACGGCTTCATATATTAAACTGCAGAGCACGTAGGTCTCAAGACACTCTCGTTGAAGATTTATAGAGCGACCAAAGTGTCGTAAAATAGACGCTCTAAGCCTTCTACATTTTTTTTAACAGGATTGTAATATGTTTATCGCTCTAAAAGGCGCTACATTCTCCCACGCTACCACACACCTCATCCTTCTATCCGAACCCATTTAGGTGGTAGCTTTGGAATGTCACAGTAAGAATAACATGAATGTCTCTTAACAAAATGATATTTTTCAAACAATTAGCATAAAAGGAAGAACTCAATTTTTTCTTAAATCCAGACAGTCTGCAAACGACAATTAGCCAAGGAATAGGCTCTCCTTGTGGGCAAAATTCGCGATCTTAGGTTCGATTAGCCTGTTCCAGCCTCCCAGATAGTCGAGAAAACGAAAAAAACTGCCCATGAGCAACAATAGGGGGTTGGGTCCAGGCGAGGCTCCTCGACCCAAGCCCCCACTCGTTTTTCATACGCAGTTGTTTTTCGTTTTCCCGACTATCTGGGAGCTTGGAACTGGCCACGTTTCGACCAATGGCACGCGGTCTAAAGCTAAGGAATTCCTTAGTTTTTGACGGTGTACAATTTACGAGTAAACATAGGCAAACATCTCCGCGCGGCTGCCAAATAGAGGACTCTAGGCTAACGAATATCGGTGATCAGGGGGCACCCACTTGGTAATCCACGATTTGATGTCATTTTCCATGGTTTGCAGATCGGGAACTTTCATATCTCCCATGATACAGTTCACGGCCCAGTGTGCTTGCGCTTCAAACATAGTGAAGGTGTAGTATTCGTATAACGCCCCAATGTAAAAGACTTTGTTATTCCCTGCGCGGGTCCACAAGATACCTTTGTACAGTCCTTCAGGATAAGGGACATTTGGACTCTTCAGCCGCAATCGCTCTTCCAGAAAAGGGAAGGAGAAATGGTATCCAGTGCATAGAATAATGTCGTCTACTTCGGCTGAGGTACCATCTCCAAACTTGACGGTGCTTCCCTCGATCTTGGTCAAAAGTGGTCTCTCTGATATCTGTGGGGGCCACTTGAAACCCATCGGTTTCGTTCTCCAGGTGCAAATAATACTTTTGGCGCCATACTTGACACACTGAAGAGCAATGTCCTCTGCAGACAGGCCAGCACCGACCAATAACACTCTCTTGTCCTTAAAATGAGAGGCATTCCTAAAATCATGTGAATGGATGACTCGACCAGAAAATCGATCAATTCCAGGGAAGAATGGCATCATCGGAACAGAATAGTGACCATTTGCCACCACAATGTAGTCAAACCTCTCGACAGGAAGCACTTTGTCCTCTGGAAGATTTTTCACAACCACTGAAAAGTCATTGGTGGCATCATTGTAGGTGACTTGGCGGACAACGTGGTTGAAACGAATCCAAGGACGAAGATTAAATTTTGTCCAACGACCTGATATAAATGAAGACTGCAATCAGGATTCCCATGATTCCATGATTCTTATTTTTACCACAAACATGGAGGGTCTTTTCAGGGCCAATTATACATAATATGATGATGGAGGGAGTAGACATCTTCGCAACATGCGACCAATATGACCGAATGCATAAATGTTGTACAAAAATGTATTCTTTTGTTTATGTACTAATGAGACTCACTAGCCTCTCTCCCAAGCAACCTTTCTTTTGCATTTTGTCCATGCAAACGAGGCTAGCGATGCTAATTTATTAGCACATAAATAAAAGAATATTTTTTTGGCCGCCATTTATGCATTCGGTCTTTAGGGCAGAATCCACTAAACTTTGTGTAAATGCAACAAGGAATTTTAGGGAATGAGAGACGATCTCTTTGTTCAACGATATGACTTACTCCATCCCACCTCATAAACTGTAACTGGATTTGACGAATCTGACCATCAAATGGTCATTTGAATTAGAAATCCATCTGCCACGCCCACTTGATCAAAAGCCAATTAATACTAATCTGGGATTAAATACCAACCAAGGTATGAGTTTTGCATCGCAAAAAAGCATTTAAGAATCTAATTTTACGCCAAAGGAAAACAAAAAGTCTACCTCGAAATTGTTGGCTAAGAATGTTGTGAATGAAAGCTAAAAATCTCTAACCAGTTTGGGAACTGAACCCACGCCCTTCAGATTACATCACCACTATTTACAAGTGTTCTTTATCTTAAAAAGCTTTGTTGGCCAAACAACCAGACTTGTATACACCAACGCTGCTCAACTGAACGAGCCGCAAGAACAGACAAAAGCAGAAAACAACAACAGTTTAATCTGTGTATTCGTCTCGCCTTATTAATAGGATTTAATTTATTTCTCAATTAATTTGAAAAACAGCGCCTAAACTAACCATAAGGGCCAGAAGAATCAGGCAGTTAAAGGTCCGATCTGAAGGTAGAGGGTTCATTTTCTTCATTGGTCAGAGATTTTCCTCTTACTTTGTATGGTCCCACTTTCGGCTGACGCTGAGATAGATTACAAGAGCTTTTCAGTGCTATAAACCATCATTTTAATAGTAACTTGGACCAAATACTCACCCTTCAGGTAATCATATATAGCTTCCCTTGGAGGGCACGACGGAATGGGTTTCCCAAAATGTTCCTCAAAGGTGTAATCGGGATATTCTAAGCCCTCAACAGGACTATTAGACCAAAGTCCACGGTACATACTTCCATGCACAGGCTCCCCATATCCATCTATGCCTAAAATGAGATAGTATGATTGAAACAAATACTTCAGGTATCTCATTTGGCAAACCCTGTCCCTTCAAAGTATAATGTTGGTAAAGAGCCTAATTTTAATATATTAAGGACGGTCCCTACTATTGTTATTGCGCATACGTTCTGCGCATCTCGACATACTCGGATTTCCTATCGGTGATGCTTACTAAAACAGGGATATTTTTGTGCGGTTTAAAACTATCCGAAGAAAGTAGATCTTAGTAAGTACTCTTGGTATCCAAAAAGAAAATTGGGGGTAACCATGCATTTTTCAGAGATAAATAAGCTTCAATTTGAGAAAGAACGCCATACATTGCTTTGTATTTTAAAGCTTTTTACAAATATTCATGAATTATCTTTGAAAAATGCGTGGTTACCCCCAATTTTCTTTTTGGATTTCAATAACACTTGTTAAGATCTACAGTTTCTGCATAATCACACACCGGGACAAAAATATCTTTAATTAGTAGGCACCGTCCTTAATTGTTCCACAAAAGGCACCATCTCGAGGCTCTTGGAAATTAAATCAAAAAAATCATTATGGTTCTGCCCCAGAGCAAATCATGTTTATTGCTTTAAGTTTAATTTTTTATTATCGAAATTGGTCTACAAGGTACAAATAAAATTTTTTTCCCAGAGTTGTGATGTGGCAAGACACACCTTTTATAATGGAGTCCCACACTGTAGTGTGACCTCCACTGCCATGAAACAGGAAAAAACTAAATAAACGTCATAGATTCATTATTATTATCATTATTATTATTATTATTATTATTATTATTATTATTATTATTATTATTATTATTATTATTATTATTATTATTATTATTATTATTATTATTATTATTATTATCAAGGTCCGAAATTAACTTTTTTATGTGGGTGCCAACTGGCGACTTAGATAAACATTTTCAGTCGCCAGATGACAAATTGTGGTCGCTAAAAATTTTCGCCTGAAAATGCCCGTTTTGAACTTCTTTATGGATACCAGAAAGCAACGACCACGCGGTCTTGTGTATGTGTCAAGCATTATTTTTCGCTTTCGAAAGCGGACATTTTGGAGAGAAAAATCCAACCTTGAATGTAATTAAGAAATCCATCTGCCCCTTAGTTTGTTGAAAATTTCAGCCACGGAAACACCAGTCACGTTCTGTCGCACACAAGCCGCCATGTTGTTACCGTGCTACATTCCTCGTACCAGTCCCTTGAATCTCTTTACTGAGTCATTGGTTTTTCGCCCGCAATACGTATTTTATGAGTTACCGTGAAAAGACGTGGCAGCTTGCGACTTATGGAGGTAGTTAACGGAAACCCTCCTTTCATTTTTATTTCAAAAACATCGGCAGGATAAAAAGTCAGACACCTTTTGGCAAACGGCTCTGAACTTAATGGTAGGTCGCCGGCGACCAGTTGTGAAATTCTAGTCGCCAATACTAAATTCTTAGTCGCACTGGTGACCAGGAAGGCGCAATTTCAGACCCTGATTATTATTATTATTATTATTAGTAGTAGTAGTAGTAGTAGTAGTAGTTGTAGTAATAGTATTACTATTACTATTACTATTACTATTATGATTATTATCTTTGTGAACTGGATGATCTTTTTTCCAGTTTACTTCCTAAGGGAGCAGGTCATAGCCCATGACCAAAGGTCCCTTAGAGTTTTCTTCTTACTCTAGAGCTAATTATTATTATTATTATTATTGTTATTATTATTATTATTATTATTATTATTATTATTATTATTATTATTATTATTATTATTGATCAAAAACAATTTCGTAAAACATAAGCAAGCGAATATTGACGTTGAAAGCTGACGTTTCGGCGTCATCATGACACCATTCTCAAGGCAAAGTGAGTAAGTAGTGCGAAGATTTGATTTCTATAATGTGAAGATTAGAGACTATTGAAATCAATTTGCATAATTTACTTACTTACTTTGCCTTGAGAATGGTGTCATGATGACGCCACGTCAGCTTTCAACGTCAATATTCGCTTGATTATCATTATTATACAATAATACAATACATACTTAATTGACCTCTCCCCATAGGGGCTTTTCAGGGCCAATGAATCAACGAATTTATTATTATTGTTGTTGTTGTTGTTGTTGTTGTTGTTATTGAAAGTGTCCAGAACAAGCTAAGGTTCCAAAACACTATATAATTTCAGCATGTCTGTGCATTTTTTCCTGTAGCCTCCTCTAGATTGGATACATTATAAAACCTGAACTGGCCTCAATACCAGATTCCATAACCGGATGGTGCCTTCAAATCATACCGCTAGACATAATTTTTTTTTTCCGGAAAATATACTTCACAGCCCACTGATTCAAGATTTGCAAAAACAAAAAAATTGAGCAATCGAGACGCCCAAATTTACCTTTACTGAGACCTTACTACATGTATTTACAATGGTAGACAATAAAAATAGTACTGGTATTCAAAAAAGAGAGACAAAAAAAGTACTTTCTGGATCTGGCTCTATCTTTGTCTCCTTAATGGAGGGGTTTCTGACTGGTTAATCCACTGACTCGATAGCCGCCCTAGGACAACCCCAGTTGATGAGTAAAATCATCTGGAGTCAATGGGTTAAAGGATAAAGTTAGGTCAGTGCAGTTTCTTAAGGAAAGAGGCAGGTTATTGAATAAACTAGCAGCTTCATAACTCTTCTTGACCATTCTAAATGTACCAGACTGATCAAAAGCTTCTAAAAGTCACTGAGTGTGGCTCATTCAGGATAGCTTACCAGTTTCCCAAGCATACTTCCAGAGTCCTCCCCAATCAGACTGCTTCTCGAAGCAAACAATGTCAGGAATTTTTTTTCCTTGCCTTTTCAGCTTATTGAAGTGATACAAAATGGACATGCCACTAGGTCCTGCACCAATCACACAAATGCTTTTCGAATGCATCATCTCAGATTCCTCAAAAACCCTGAAGGTAGAAATCAAAATATTACATTTTTTAATGTGAGGGGGTCCCTGAAGGATTGTCATCCTGATAGTAGAGAATGAGTGCAAATGCATACCCTATCAAGGAAACAAACTTAATGTTTCTAAGGAATATTTTGGAAAGGTTTCTTCCCTTTCATGATTCACCCAAAGAAGAAGTTGACGCATTAACGCTCCCAGGGGAGCAATCTACACAGCGCTGATTGGTTCCTATGTAACCCACATGTGATTTCCAGATGGGTAATAGCCAAAACGCATGGTCGGGGCCGGGGTCGGGGTGTCATTTTTTTTCCCCCAATTTGTTTTGATTCAGTTTTTGTTGTTATTCTCCTGTACTGTTATTTTCGAATGGCCGGAATATGTCCTTCATTTATGGTGGAAATTATCAAAAAAATTAATGAACCTACGAAATGTATGAAAGCTCCTAAGGGACATCTTAGTTTTTTAAATTCTAAATCGGACTTCGTCTTTTTGTGTTTTCAAATCACAGTTGGTTTTTGAAAGCATCTAACTTCTTAATTACATGTATTTTGAAAACCGGAGTTTGTTTTTCTGTTTTTCGAAATTAAGAGAATTTGGGAGTTGAAAATTGGAGTTTATGGAATATACACAGTTCGTAATGCAGTCACGCAACGTTCCCTCGTGTTGTTTTCAATGTTGTTGTCTGACTTTACTGCAAACCGTTTGTAGTAAGTCAGAGTCGCACAGGAAATTGCTAGCCAATTCTATTCAGACATCAAGGAATCGAGATTTATGATAAAAAAAAACAGCAACATTGAGAACAATTTTGCAAAAACAAGCAAAATGAGAATGTTGCATGACGACCATTGTCGAACTGCATGTATTGCGGAGAAGTTTTTACGAACTAGACATGAAAATGTGGTTTCAAAATGTGGAGCTAAGTGAGTCTTCAGTGTCCCTAGGAGCAAGCGTTTATTCCCCACAAAAACTCCAATTTCAGTCGGAAAATTCTCTTAATTTCGAAAACCAAACTAAGATGTCCGGGCTTTCGTAGATTCCATATGTTCCTTATTTTTTTGACTAATTTCCACCATAAATGAAGGAAAGATGCCGAACATTTGAAAAAAACAGTACAGAAGAATAATGACAAAAATTAAAAAACAAGACAGCCCCGGCCCCACGTTTTGGCTACTACCTTTCCAGATGACAGTTTCTTAACAAAGGGAAAGGAATGTATGGTTCGCTTCAGCAGACGCTCATATTTGCATGGGCTACAGGCTATGACTACAATAAATCTGCCACATTCATGTGGGTCAGACACTTCATGACAAATACACAAACATCTTTGGGGCCAAACAAGGGAATGAACACTGATCATCCCATGCGTCCTAGATATATAGTTTGTTAAGTACTAATCCACACTGTTTATGCCTTGGCACTTGTTTGAGAATGACTAGTTCTTATGCCAAATTTCACAGCGATAGATGGAAATGGCAGATCCTACAAGAATGATGTATGTGTGCATCAAATTCAGGGCTAGGTAGAGAAAAGTTACCTGCTACTACACAGAAGAGCAAGAAGTTCATGTTTCGTGGTATACTCACTAGTTTATGGATGCAATTTGATTTGCATGTGACTAAATTAATATACTGCACAAGAGTTTTCGCCTATCAGATTTTTAAACTCGTGTTTTGCAGACATAAGAAACTGCGTTTAAATGTCAAAATTTTAAGCTATGGGATAAATGACATCACTTCTTCCTAGATCCAACCCTCTGAGGTCCAGTCAGTCAGTTCTGAACATGAGTCATGGCAGACCATGAAATCCAAAACTTACACTCAAAGTAAACAGCCTTTAGATAAAAATCAAAGCTCAGGCAGGTGTTAAGCAAAAACATTTTCAAAATCTGAAGAAAACATGGATGTGATTTTTTTATCATAGCACCACCTTAAATGGACGCTTCGTGCTGGATGTCAAAATTGTGCATTCATCCAATTACTAGGTGAATTTTTGTATGTAAGTGCATTGAGTACATTACATGTGCAGCATTTTGTTCAATACACACTGTTAACCATCAAGTTATTATGCAAATCTGACAACCACGGGAATGCAGGAGGAGCTTTTAAAGATTAAATTCAAGAATAAATAATTATTGATTTATCATACATTGTTCATAAGAGATCAAGCGGAAATGATGTACTATCAAGGTGGATGAAGTGATCTGGCTAAAATATGTGATCCCATGGCAAAAAAATGAAGTAGTGTTCAACATGGATTGGTCTTTTCAAAGATTTTTGATGACAGCAGTTATGAATGTCACTTACGTAGTAATGAAAGGACGGTCTGAAAAATTCAGCCCTCAAAGATGTATGAATCCATGACCCGTAATAATATTGAAATGAGGAACCACCCAAGACCACATACCAATAAATTTCATTCAATGCTGTGGCCCAGTATCACTTGCAAGTTTCCTCTGTGGTTCCAAAAATCACATGATTTCCCAGAGGGACTGCCCTTGCCTTTGCAAAAGCATGCCCACCCAGTAGATGATTTTAAAGTGAACAACTCTTCTCCAAAAAAATATATAAAGAGTAATCATCCCATTTCTACATCATTTGATGAGAGTACAATATACACTTCATGCATGCTCCTGAGGGAAATAGTTTTGTTTTTCCAAGAGTCCTGATGTTTCCAGAGACGAAGTTGGAGAAAACATCAGGACTCAAGGGAAAATAAAACTAACTGGTGAGTTAGAGGAAACTTGCAAGTGATACTGAGCCATGGCATTGAATGAAATTTATGTGGTTTTGGGCGGTTCCCCATTCCAATATTATTACGGGTCATGGATTCATATATCTTTGAAGGCTGAATTTTTCAGACCGTCCTTTCATTACTATCTTTGAATTTCTTTTTAAATAAAAATGTCAAATTCCCACCTCATCCCCGATCACCCTCCCCTCCAGCTTCACATTGCTACATTGTAGGTGCATAATAACACAGAAGACTTTTTTTTTAGTCAGACGTAAAATAATCACAATTTCCCAGGTAGATCGGGCAAAACTTTGAAATTTCGTTCCCGACTCCAAAATACTGTACTGTGCGATTTATGACCGCAAACCTACCACCAACATTCGCTAAACCGGAACCACACTCATCGACAAAGCGGCTGTACATTATATTGATTCATGAAAAGCAACGAAGAGAACGAAGCATATTGCATGTGCAGCTTGCCCGTTTAAAAAGGTCTGTTAGGCATCGAGTAACACGGGAGCAGCTACTGAATTAGAATATTAAAATTAATATAATTGTTTGATCAGACATTGTTCGAGAGAAATAAAGCAAAAATGATGCATTATCAAGCTGGACATGTCCTCGGGCAGGAGAAGAACAGCTGGATGACGGGGTCATGCACTTGACAACCTGCCAGAATCCGTCGTTAAAAAATTCTTGTCCCATGGCAATTGGATGATAATAACAATTAGCAACAGATTGCTTTTTGGATAAACACACCTGTGAACGTCACTTAAAATAGTAACGAAAGGAAAATCCTTGAGTGGATATATTGCACCCATGCATGACCTCTGCAAGTCTTACATCTACACGTAGATTTTTTTCATATGTAAGCTTATGAATTTTTTTAGTAGCTGTTAAATAGCCAAACGATGGTAAAGATGTCTTTGCTCGGGCTTGTCTCTGAGAATTCCTTACCGACTGGCGACGACTGT
>NC_090870.1:58481054-58523554 GCF_036669935.1 Montipora foliosa
TTAAGAGAAAGCTACCCCAAAAGGGTCAAAAGAAGTGGTCTATAGACTGCATGTGCGAACAAAATAAATGTGTGGACTGGAAGGCCGTATACCAAAAAATTTTCAATGTACGTACCAAAATTTCAGAACTTTTAGAATTCCAGTTTAAACTATTCCACGGGAGGCTAGCCACTTATAATTTCCGGAAAAAATATACCTTATCGATAATTACCTAATGCAGTTTCTGGCAAAAGGAAGAGGAAACACTAACACACTTATTTTGGAGTTGCATTTCTGCTCAAGGAAGAACCCACTGAAGTTGACATTTGATCAGTATCGCCTTCGTTAGTTCTTGGACTGAAGCCCCAGGTTTTTAAAACAAAACATCATTACTTTTTGCTTTTAGTAGCGCCTTTCTATATTTGGACCAGCAGAGCGCACTTTCCACCTTTCCCGGCTCACATTAACCTAAATTAATGTATTAATTTAGGTCTTTCAACTTGCCACCCGTTGTCAACTGAGATCGGCAGACAGGGAACATCTTCTTGTCCCATGAACTACCACTAGATCTGGAGACCGATTTTTCGCAATGGCTGGACTACGAACATATGCAATGCTCTGCCATTTGTTATTGGACAGTCCAGGAACATCATACTATTTTTAAACGAAATTTGAAGGCTTACCGTCACTTGCAACTACCTGTCCACACGCGTGACGAAAACATGTTCTGCCGCCCAATCAAAATTCAAAGTTTTGACACTCAAACTTCAAAGTTTACCCGCCCACTTGGAAACGTTTTGGCGCCAGTTACGCAAATGATCGTAGCTGATTTATTTGCCGTTTGGCAAGACATAGCGTTTACAATAAATAAACTAGATAGGAATTTCAAGCAAGGTGTTCAAAACTGCAAAAGACAAAATGCCCAAACGCGTTGCTGACTTCGCTTTCGGTGAAGTGTTTGCGGGCGGGTAACCTTTGAAGTTTGATTGTCAAAACTCTAAATTTTGACTGGCCGGCAGAATTTGTCAAGCGTGTGGACAGGCAGTTGCAAGCGACGGTATCTTTTGCGAAAAGCTTTTGTTTTTGGACACTGTTTATAATTCTGCCATTTTGTAAATTGTTATCTTCAAAAAGAAGAAAGCGCATCACAACTAATGAATTAGAGCCAGGCTGCGTTCAATAAGAAAAAACCAAATGTGACCTTTGAAGCAATTTTCTTGTAAGCTCTAGCTAAAACTTTTTTCAGTTCACAAACTGACCAAACGTATTTTATTCGGCAAAGACTTTCATGTAGTTCTTCTACATGTTATTTATTTAGTCCACCTCAAGAAATGCAAACTCCAATATGTCGGATCCACCACTACGGAATTCAAAATCGCAAATCCTCTACGAAAACGAACCGGGGTGGATATGTTGTCGGTTGAATCCGTATTACCTAGGTTAAATATGCACTCCCCCAGTCCCCCAAAAGGATTGAAAACACTATACCTTCCCTCAAACTCTCATTGCCTTACGCATCTCAACATATCGTCTTACTGTTTTGTATCATCTTATCCGACGGTTTCTGTATTCCTACACTTATCCCTTTAGGCTCAACGTCACAACTTACTTAGTAAGGAAACAGAAGACTGTACTAATCACTTACCAGTACTCGATCTCGCACCCTCCAGATCTGTAGTCCTATGTCTTCACCAGTGAACTACAACAACGAACATGCTCAACCCAACACAGTTCTTTTTATTATTTACTTTTGTATAATAAGTCAATTGATATTTATGTTTATAAATACACAGGTGATTATACAAAATCGCGCGCTTTCATTGGCTCGCTATCTCGGATTATCAGCCGATAATCACTTCGACGGACAAAATGGCTGCCAGTAGTCGTTTTGCCACTGTAAGTGAAGATGATTTTCGCGTTGAAATGCTTTTTTTTTTTCTCTTTTTTGAAATAATCACCTGTATATTTATACTAAAACAATTATTCGCCTCAGGCTCAGTGATTATCGTTGAATATTCACCTCGACTTCGTCTCGGTGAATATTCACCGATAATCACTTCGCCTTCGGCGAACAATTGTTCAATGATAACCAAAACAAATCCAAACCTGACCCTAATTTTTCTCTAGGCTTAATTTAGGCTTCTAAAAACGGTTCTTTAATTCATCTGAGTGCGTATGCTACTTAGGTAAAATGAGGATCACCAATTTATTTAACATAGGTAAAGACGGATTTTACCTGAGAACGGATCTTACCGGCAACAGATACACATGTAACAAATTTTGGCGACAAATTGAAGGCCGCGCTAATCGCATATTTTAAGAGACCTGGGCACCACAAACAGACAATCCTACTTCAATTTCATTGGCTAAATACTCTTTACTCGCGTCGCAGTTGCAGGGTGGCTACACGAGCAACTATCTCTGCGATTTTGTCGCGAAAGTTTCAACTCTGGCGACCTTTTTCTTGCGATTTTTTTCACCTGTCGCGTCGCCAGTTCAAGGGTGGCTACAGGGGTGATTTTCATCTCGCGCTGGCGACGCGACAAAGTTTGAAAAAATCACATCACCAGCGCGAGCAAAAAATCGCCCGTGTAGCCGCGGCTTTAGAACACTTGACACATGTAGTTTATTCAAGTGCAGTGTAAATCTTATATTAGTAGGTGAATCTGAGAATGGGTCACTGGCTCTTACGGCCGGATTATCCGGATGGAATTTTTTTTTTGTTTTGTTGATTCATAATCATCGTCATAAATCGAAGTAACTTAATAAATATTTTTAGGAAAGCTATTTTATTCTTAGGATAAGCCGCCTTGCCACTGAGCTAGAACTGGGCCATTCGCAGACAGATGAGTTGGCCAATCGCCATTCCTTAGTGGTGCGCGCCCTCCGAAGAAAAATCCTGGGTCCGCCCCTGCGGGCTATCCCCGTGCTCAATTTTTTTCCCGCAATACCGTTGGAGCTCTTTAAAACACTGGGCCGCCTGTGAACTATCTTCCATTACCAGGAAGAAAGCATTTTTCACGCATTTACGAGCAAGGACAACGGACAAGGAAGTAGAGGAGGAAAAAGTGTTATTTTCTAGGTCCAGCTGTCAAAAGCAGGATTAGCTATTCGTGTATTACTGAAAGAGTAAATTATAGCTTATTTGGTGATCAAACAAAGTTTCCACGGTACATAAATTTTAGCCTTTAGTAAATTTGACCTTAAACTGTTGTGTTACTTCGGCGCAAAATTAAAGCGTTTCATCGCGGATCGCCGAGAGATCAGCTTTTGAAAAACTCAGTGTGTACGGAAGATTTAATGGTGACATTTAATAAACACACAAGTAGTTCTATTTGTTGGCTTTTATTTTCTCGCAAGCCACCTTTGTATTTTAATTTCAACGGTCGCTTTGTTCCAAGTAAAAACTAAAATCTCTTCACTTGAAGAAATAGATATATATACCTTTAAAATCGTCTTACATCTGGTGTTCTGCTTTTTGAATTTCGCAATTTATTTAAATATGTATTTCGCGTTTTAAATACACAAGAGGATCTTGAACGTACGATTGGAATTAAAATCGAATTTCTATTTTGCACGTTATCAGATTTCCCAGTTTCATCTTTCGAATTAAATTTGCAAAGGTTTTGTACAATGTTTTCGTAAATTATACGTTCTAGCCATAGCCAAAATTTAAATGTAAATAAATAATATTCTTCTATAAGCTGGATTGCCTCTCACTGTTGCTTCTCTCTGAACACCAGGCTTGTTTTTCTCGAGTATTGAGATGAGCATTACAGTTTCTCCCTTGCATGCGGTGTCTGGGGTTATTTGTTTTTTCAACTGGTTTGTGTTCTGGTAGCCGTAGTTCGTCCAAGCCGTTTTCACAGTGATCGGAGCTAAATTCAAACGGGGCTACGCGATGTTTGCGTCCAAGCGAAGTCAGTCGGTAAGCTTGAGAAGCGTCCGGCTTACAGAAAACTCGCTTACACCCTTGCCGAAAATCACCACTGAACAGTGCATATATTGCTACATTCAAAGTAGCATTAGAAAAAGAAAGTAACAACAAACTCACGTATAAGTTCCAAGTAATTGCAACCATCGTTAAGGTTGAAAGAACGAGAATTGAAAAATAGGGGAAACAACAGCAAACAAACACAAGCCACTGTAGAAACAGCATCCGAACAACTTTGATTTTTGATCGTGGTACGCGGAAAGTTTGTCTCCTGAAACTGTTGGGAAAATTTTTGGCGCGTAAATTCCGAGTTACGACAGCGTATATAATCCGTAAATACATGACAAACGTGAAGAGAATGGGTGCACAAAAAGCTATAAGGAAGAACAACAATATGTAGACTTTCCAAGCTACTGCCGTCGAGTCAACCATGCAAAAATCAACATCTTCCGAAGAAGTCGATGATTTCGATTCGAAGAAGTACAACGCTGGAGCTGCCGAACAAATCATGAAAATCCACACAAAAATGATAAGCTCCTTTGTTTGTGATCGGCTCATTTTGAATTTCAGAGGATGCACTATGATGTAGAATCGATCAATGGAGAGACAAGCGACCAAACCGGCTGAAACTCCGGAATTGAGGAAATGAAAAAATAAAGACAATTTACAGGTAATACTGTTAAATAACCACGAACCCCGCAGAATCCATATCATCGTCCACAACACAGACATAAACGGAATCGTCAAGTTCGTTAGACCAAGACTCAAGACAAAGTAATTTGTCGTCCATTCGCTCCGCCGACTTCTGTGAACAACCAACAAAATCAAGCCGTTGCCGATCACAGAACCAACGAATATTGTCGACAGCGTTAACATTTCTGCTGCGACAACTCCAGAGTTCGAACAGCCCGGAATCGAAACAATATTTTGGTCGGAACAGTTTGGTAGAATAGAGAGCTCCATAGCCGCCATATTTCGCTTCGGGGCTTAAAGTCGTGTAAACATATGACACCGTTGAATAGCTCAAAGTCGTATTCGCCATTTTCGAAGCACAATCGCTGTTTTGACGTCTTCGTCGACTCTATTCATCCTGTCGTGAGTTTTTACCGCTCATGACGTACCGTATTATTTTCCAAGGGGAAATCCTTTTGAATAGTGACTCTAAACGAGTAAAGGAGTTCGCGAATGTATTCTTTTCTCTGTAGGCCGATTACAATGCTCTGCGCAAATCGGATATCCGAATGTTGTTTTGCCGTCACGTTGCCTTAGTAACCACACAAAGGGGATATTGGATCAGAGACTGAAGGTTTTTCTTTTAGACCCGTCACAACATCTTGTTTATGAACGGTCATATAACTGGTGAGAAAAACCAAAACACACTTTTCCATGAGAATGACTACTTTGCTCGCTTCCGCTCTGTTCAATGAAAAGTATGCCAATATACTTAAAATCTTTTTGCATAAATAATGCAACCATTCACAAGACTGAAGTGAGACAGGTGATAAAAGTAGGAAGATGAAAGTTTCCTCAAGGAACCGACAATAATCATTTATAAAACTTCTAAGAAGGCCAATTTACATATTACAAAGATATTAAGCAGGGGCTATCTTACTGAAAAAAAACTGTAAACACAGGATAACCTCGGCGAGCCTGAAGCTAAAACGAAAAACGGTCATAAGTGAGGCCATCAATCATTCATTAGTGATTTGTAAGAGCCATACACCGACTGAAATTAAGCATCAAAAGATTTTCTCCGTTTGTTGCATAATTTTGTTTTAACAATTGTTCAGCCATATGGACGGCTTTAAGAGTTTCATTGTTAAATGTCTTTTGGTCCGTTTTTTCTTTTCATACTACGTCAAAAAAACATATGCATCATAAATCGAGTGCACGGAGGAGTTCTTTGTTTTGTTTTTTGTTTTATTTTTGCTACTATTCGCACGGGCGAATAAGAGGCTAAAAAACTCACTGGCCAGAGTGGTTCTCATCTATTGTGCTACTGCAGCTTTTTTTTTTTCTCATTTTTTTTAATTATCAGTGAATTTTTCCCCCACATGTCGATCATCCAACCTCAAGGACATCCCAAGCCCAGACTGTAGCCCTCTACAGAGAGAGTAAAATATATCTCAATTCGCGACAAAGGGCTGATTCCAAACGTCAGCACGCAAATCATATGATCTTTCTTACGGCGGTTTATTTTGATAACACAAAGTTGTTTAAGTTTCAGTCCACTCGGCACCACAGTTACGTCCCGATTCGAACAAATTGAAACTCTACGAACTCTTCAAAGCAAAGCAACAATATTATTCACTTTATTGTGGCGAAGAAAATCGTGCTGTATGTGCGCGGCATGCTTTTTCTTTTTTTCGCCACACTCTGCATAACAATAAGGAGTTCGAGAAACCGGACGACATCTTCGGCAAGACGACGCAGAATAGGAATATTATTGAATGAATATGAATGACTTTATTTAATGTCTATGGTATTTAGCTAACAAACTAATTTGGGGACACTTTATAAAGTATTACTGAAATGCTATACATCTAAATTTACATACATTATACAGACATAGTAGATAAATAGTTTACTTCATAGAAAGTGCGGCGTACGGGGTTTTATGCACGAGTTGTTTGTGTCAAAAACCCGAACGAGCGAGGAACGAGCGAGTGAGGGTTTTTGACACAAACAACGAGTGAATAAAACCCCGTACAAAGCACTTTCTATGTCGTAAACTCTTTATTACACATAACATGAGAATTTTCATTAAAATAGTTTTCTGAACGCGAATTAGAAACAAAAACTCACTAACAATAGAACCAAATGCAAATTTAATTTAATTCAATAACAAAGTACGATTTGCACGATTTGCACGATTTGCACGAGATGCACGAGTGATTGGCATGGAAACGCCTTTACGCTATCGCTGATTGGTTATACTTTCACATGTGAAATAGCTGTACGCCATTCTGATTGGCTGTATAGGTCTTTTTCACATGTGAAAATAAAGCGTATAGATTTGTACAAATGAGCTTTATGGAATAAAATTCTCATGTTATGTGTAATAAAAAAAGATAAAATATAGTATAAGATACTGTAAAAAATACTAAGAAATCATGTTTATGACTATTTAAAGTGATTTCTAATTTAAAACCTAGCTGTTGGTTGAAAGAGCAAAACTGGGTCGTGCTGTACGTCAACACTTAGTTTAATACATTTTTTTGTCGTTTTCTTTTCCACAAATTTTAAGTTTTGATTCTTTATAGACCTTTATATATCTGTAATTCAAAACCGTTCGTGACCAACGTGAACAAGATGAGATAAGCGAGAGATGGACTTTGGACAGCAAAGTTACGTTATCGTTAGCGCAACGTTCGTGGTTTCCGACAAACTCCTTACCAACGTGAATAAGCCGAATTTAGGCTTTGATCCTGACAAGGTGAGAATGGCCTTCACCGCGTTAGGTTGCTTTTCTTTTTTACTTGTGTGTTTATTGATGCTTACAGTTTAGGAAATAGCATGCCCTAAAACCATAAGTGTTGCACCACTCCTTGGTGGGGGGTACACGTTCCTCGTGTTTTTTCCACCTGCTTTTTTTTTTTTTTTGGGGGGGGGGGGGGGGGTTTCGTGTGCGGCTATGGTGCCTCTGTTCTTTCGTTTATAAATAATACTTGATATTTGTACATTTCTGCATATATGTTGAATAAACGGCACGATGGCTTGGCTGGCCCACGCGGCCATATATGAACATTGTCGTGTTGCGTGTACCGGTTGAGAAGTGGAGGCAAAATACAGTGAAACAGTCATTTTCTGTTGTGACTTTAAAACCGTTCATATCCATTCAGTTACAGGATAGTTCGCCTGTATTGTACAAGGTGAACAAGACGGAATAATCGAGGAATACTTGCGATAGCGCTAAGTTATATTCAGGACTGATGTAATTCGTTGAAGTAGGCTTCGTCTTTGCTTAAACTCCCTAGTTGGCTGGTCTTTCATATACCGGATCCCAAATTGTTGATGTCCCATACAGGGGATGTGGAATGAGAAGGAGAGCTAGCTGCGGTCCGTTACCAATTCCGCGGGAAGTTTGGCCATATTATAGACCTTTAGCACCGACGTTTTCGGGATATACCGCAAACCGGTTTGCGGTTAGTCGTTTGCCGTTAGACTATGCTCCTGTTATGCACATCGGCGCCGCCATCTTGGATTTTTCATTGCTACAACTGCTCTCAAAGCAAACAGCTCAAATTATCCCAAAAGATAGCAAACAGATGTAACAACATGACTGATATGGTCAAATGGGAGGTCTGATTGATCTCTGGCTATAAAACGTTGCCGTAAGTCACATACCGCAAGAACGGTGTCTTGCAGACTGCAAACGTGACGGCAAGGACAAGATCACGTGATTTTCTGAGGTTCGCGGTTCGCGGTATTGCCCGAAAAATTCGTTGCTAAAGGTCTGCATTATGGCCGGATATTACACGAGGAGGGACAACTGAAAAATCATAGTCCTAAAAGTATGATTCGAACATACTCCCTCCGTAACACCGGGGTAGAGCGGGACCAGGGGCCCGTTTCTCGAAAGTCCCGAAACTTCCGGGCCATTTTCGGGTGTCACAATTCCATTTGTATCATATGTCAAGAACGGAGATGATTTAAGTCGTCAAACTTCACAGTTATTTTTCTTTCCGTTACCATGAAAACACGTTAAAAGATCGGCTTTCCATACAAGCGGTTGGCAGTTTCAAAAATGGCTTTTTGAGCCCGAAAACTTTTCGGGACTTTCGAGAAATGGGCCGCAGGGCTCTGATTTTTCAGTTGTCCTTTCGCCCGTTGCCGATGGGCCTTAATCACACGGCGGCCATCTTGAGTCTCGAGGGATTGAAAACGTTTTTTTTTTACCCACTGAACCTCGTTCCCAAACATTTCAACTCGAGGCCCGGGGTAGAAAATCTATCAAGTTGTCTATTGCCAATATGGCCGCCTAGCGAATAAGGCCCATAGGCTTTTATAGATTGTGCTAGTAAAAGTAGCATATTATATGCTACTACAGAAGCACATGAACAAAGCTGGGGATTTTAGATCACCAATTTTATGCCCAGATATGGACAAAACGAAGACCGAAGCTGCACGCGCGGGAAAGTGCACGAGGTACGTTACATCCAAATAAGGAAATTTTTAAACTCATCATAAGACCCCAGCTCTGAAGCAGAGTTCAACGTGTCAAGGTCATGAACTTCTGACTACTAGCAGTACCCATTTTTTTGCCCAAATTATGCCGCTTTTTCGTAAAATTATTCCTTTTGCAAAATAAGCGAAAAAAAAAAGTACCATATTCTTTATAAATGAGAACACTTCATGTTAACAATTATACATCTCTTTTTGTCTGGGGCATTATGTTTGTAACGCACATATTTTAACAAAGATTGTCATGCAGAACGCAACTTCCTAGTACAAACTATGCACACTTACATGCGGTCCGGCTTTATATCCGAAAAATTCACTGTCATTCTCGTGCATAGCCATTGTTTTGATGTCTCAAGAGAAACTGCCGCGTGAAACACGATTATGCAAAATTTGGGGGGGGGGGGGGGGGGAAAGAAGTGCATTAAGGGGATTTGTGCAAGTACTAAGTAGGTTGTCGACAAAGACGAATTAAATCGTCGTCACCATCATATAAAGTCAATCCCGCTCATTCCTGTCGGGAAGTAGGATATTTTGTACCAGCGTAATACGCGAATGGAACGACACTGATCTCTCAATTCGCATGTTAGTTCACATGAGCAGTTTCTACTCGAGTTACTGCAAACTTTTGACTTCAATGGAACAACACATCAAGATTGTTGGTCGTATATTTCTCGCAAGTGCTGAAAACTTTAATCGTGTACATTTTATGTATGTGATTAAATACATTTCAAATCACGCTGTTTATCACTCAGTTTATATCTTAATAAAATATACTCTATAGTTCTTTAATACTTTCGTTTAAATAATTGTCATATGGACACACAACAAGCACTTAAAATACAAACTTGTATCAGTCAAAGCTTACACCCGAAATCTCTTTAAGGCAGACACTGCAGATGAGATTGAATTTGAAGGTGTGACAAGGATTATTAACATTGGACGAAGAAGTCGAAAGGCAGGGAACCAATAGTACATTTGGGGCGGCGTAGCTTTACAGAAGTCGAAAGGAGGTAAAAGGAGTAAAGCGAATCTAAGACGAAACTAGCGCTACCCACGAATTAAAAGTATAAGAACACAGCACATCTTTTCCGACACGTGTAAAGTTTTAAGGTAAAACTGTTCTAAAATATTGTAAAGAACGTTTTAGTTCATAGATACGGCAAAATTCCGTTCTAAAATTAGTAAAAAACTACAGTTGTTGTTGTATAAATTTGTTTCTTCAAAGCTGCCTTAAAGATGCATAAAAACACGTTTCTAATTGTCACATATAAATAAGTTACCGGTACTTAAAATATTACGTACAGTTTTGAAATCGTTAATTCGGCTGTAACCTGAAAACGATTAAATATAGTAGCTTCATGACTTCTCAACAGTTACAGTTAGGGCATTGATCTTCGGCTGTTCGGATATTTGTCATCCTGCTTCTCATCGAATGTGCGCGTAATTTAGTACTTCCGAAGTAGGTGCCAAGCTATCTTCGGAGAATCGTCAGATTAACGAATTATTTGCAGTTCTAAAGCCTTCCTAATACTTCCCATATTACTGATAATAGCCTTTATAGTACTGTGTATAGTACTTCCGAAGTAAGTACCGACCTATCATCGGGAAATCGTCGGATTATCGTCGGATTAAAGCCTTTCTGACACGACACGACAGAGCGCATGCAGGTTCCACAGTCACCAAGAGGCTCCCGAAATCTCTGGAACAGACGTTCCTGACTGCTAAGCCGAATAGTGACGTCACACAAGATTTCAAGGCTCCACTTCGTTTATTAACTTGGCGCAATTGATTCCCCTGCAGGTAACACGACTTGGACGAACCATGAGACCATGTTGTGGTTTGCTGAAAAGAATTGAAACCTCGAATCAGTGATCCACCTTACGATGGGACAGGAGGGTAGATTTAAATTAAAACCCTGCCAGGGAGGGGTAAAGGCTTCTTCATAAAGGTAAATCCTCGATTTAACTTTGTCCTAGTTATAAGAACGAAAAAATGTTCCCTTATCACAGTAAACTGTATGAAAAATAACTCCAATTAAACAAAACATTGGCAATGTAACAAACTTCATTTCCAAGTACCTTGGCATTTAAATAAAACGCCGTTGCACTGTTACTACGCTCAGAGAAAGGTTCCATATATAACCTTCCAATAGGCCATTTCCGACTTCATGTCTGCCTCCTCTTTAAAGCGAGTCAAAGTGCGAAGTTTTTGCTACGAAAATTCGTTTTCATTCATATGTAAAGTAGAACTAATTACCATCACAAAAACTTCGCACTTAGACTCGCTTTGAAGAGGAGGCAGACATGAACTCGGAAATGGCCTATTCTTCTTAGTTTTTCCAGCTAGTTATGAAGGATATTCCAGTCTTCAAGAAATTTTTAATGAAATTTAAATTTCCACCTTTCGTTTCGTTTCAGCAGTCCTGCCTTTTTCCACACTGGGGCGCTTAATCCCGAAAGTTTTTTCGGTGTTGACTTCAATCTCCGTTCTTTTGTAAGACACGTGTTTTGTTACCTTCTCCTAAAACAACTCGGCCCGTGAAAAAAGTCAGTCTGTTCATGAGATGCCGTCACTGACTGTATTGCAATGACAGAAGTGAAAGAAAAGGAATTGATTATGTACGTCGTCTTACTGGGAAAATAGTTTCCACTACATCGGCCGTGGGACAAAAGCGCTTGTTTTGTAAATTTAAACGTGACTTGTTTGGTCTGTTAAAAACAAAAACTCGAAGAGAAGAAGAAGCAAATAAGTGTTGTGGCCTTAACATTTTCAACCCTTTTCGACGAGAAGAATGTTTTTGTTCATGTTCAACATGAACAAAAACGATCACAAAAAAGAAAAGAACTAAATACATCAAAAAAATGACTGAGCCTACCAAGCGAAATATTTTTTTCCATTAACCGATCCGTCGTTCTTTCCAACTGTAGAAACAAATAAAATATATTAAACACGTATAGGTCTAATATGTACAAAATGTAGTGTGGTTTCCCTTATCTTTCGTCTCAGTTGTCCTTCGCTGTACGCTAATCCACGCAAGGTATCAATAAACAAAAAGAAAGCCAAGAATCTCTACTGGCAAACAGGTTGACCATTTACAAGCACTGTCCCGGAGCCGAGGCAGGAACTCACCAGAACAACTACAGGTTGTGAGTAGAAACAGCGAAACTTGAATCCAGGCCCCAATCGGCCGTACCGCCCACCAAGCACCAGTTGTTCCAAGGACGGAAAACTTTATCCGGTGGTTACGTCACTATGGGCCTTATTCGCGCGGCGGCCATATTGGCCAATTCTCTATTTTCGAATTGCCCATAATACACTTTGTTTGCCCCCCAAATTTTGCATAAATCATTGTTTTCAAATGCTCTTGGGAATATGCAGTGTCCCCAAGAGCATTTGAAAACAATAGTTTATGCAAAATTTGGGGGCAAACAAAGTGTATTATGGGTAATTCGAAAATAGAGAATACGCTATTTTCGAAATATCAATATTCAGCTTGATAGTTAGGCCGAGAGGACAAATACAATAGAAACAAGTTGCAATGAATGTGAAAGATATTAGCATATTTTAATTTCCAAGACATGTTTCGATGTTACGAACATCATCGTCAGTTACAGAATATTTGAAAAACCGTTAGGACTATATAACAACTAGGCGAAACACGCATAATCAATTATGATTAAGTGACAAGAATTACATATTTGAGTGAGTTGCAGGGTGTTGAAAGAATGTAAAGCCTAAAGCGTAAGTGTCAGGTTGACGAGATGAACTTGTTGCTTTAAATTAGGCTTTTCCCAATTTATATGCATAGCCTCCTAAAAAAAAATGTCGTAATCTTCTTAAAGATAACGATATTAGCATATTATCCACTTTCCTTTGTCTTTGTCCTCTAAGCCTCTCTTTCAAGCTGAATTTTAATACATCGAAAGTGACATACAGATTTCGTACCCTGAGCCTCGAGTTGAAGTGTTTGGGAACGAGTTTTGGTGGGGCAAAAGAAACGTTTTCAATCCCTCGTGAATCAACATGGCCGCCGTACAAAATATACTCCACGTTAAATATGGCCAGGGTTTTCGTAAAAGCCGTTACCTAAATGAGCTTAGAGTGTGCATATTCACTGTTACGTGAGAAAATACTGAAATGTTTCCAACAGCTTGACACTGTAGGATAGCAACTCATCACCCGGATGAAGTTATCGCTGGTCTTTAAACAACTGGGCCAGAACTATATAAATTTATCTTTAGCAGCCCTTTCCCAACTTTCGCTTACGCAAAACAACCTCACCCTCTTCAAACAAGATCAGGCTTTACTTAGGTCAGCAACTGCTGAGCTAAGGAGCGCTTTTCATTCAGCAAAAATTTCGGTTTGAACTTTTTTTTTAAAAACCATTGTCCCAAAGGAATGGTACTTTTGGGTTCCATAAAACCGGCCCAATGCACCCGCGCACACATACGTTTCGCACCAATTAACAATTAGACCCGTAGCCCGCAAGGGCTACGGGTCAATAGTCCATAAGGCGAAGCCGAAGGGTCTAATTTGCAAGTTGAAGAAATATTTATTTGGGAATAAAACGAAAGAAAGCGTCACGCTTTTCGCTACTCGAAGACTATTACTAATAGTCCTCTAGTAGCATAGCCAATTAAAATGCAGGATTTGCATTAGCCCACTAGTTTGGTGATACTAAATTACTAATAGGGAATATTCACGCGCGTTTGCTTTCATCTTGAAACAATTGGAACAACATTTTGGTCAAATGGAATGACACATTCGGTTCAACCGGTCAAAATGGTCTACCTCCAAAGGAGGTCCAAATCTTAAGGTTGGACCGAACCGAAAAAGATAGTTCCATTTCCATTACGATCCGAATTCCGGGAATTTTGACTACATGGAAAACGCCCAAGTTCTTCTTTTCAAACCTGGTTTCCGCATCTCCACACCCAACCAGATTCCTTCGGCGAATTCCGCTAACCCAATGTATCGAACCACGCCAAGCTCTCCATTCACAAGCACACTGAGGCCCTTTTAAAGAAAGGAAATGAGAAAAACAGTTCTAGGGTTCTATGCTGAGCGGAAAACACAGCCTGCGACACAAAATAATAGGGAGCTTAAGCACGCGCGTTTTTGAGACGCGGACGCCGGGTAACCGGAAGAGAACATTTCGCGTGCCAGGACGTTGGTGTCTCCCAGATTTTTATACTAATCACCTCTAACAGAGAAAAGATACTTAGCAATGTAAATGTGGTTGTGTGAAGACAAGCTAAAAGGGATATCAGCTCACTTGCCGTCCGCGTCTCAAAAACGCGTGTGCAAAGCTTCCATATGTAACTCTTAAAAGGGAGAGTATCACGGTATTGCGCATGTTCTAGCCGTGACGAATGTCATCTTTCATGAGCCAATCGAAGAGGTTGATAAAGTTCTAACCTCTGTCAGCTGGAATTCTGGGGAAGACTTCGACTTTTGTTGAGGTAAACTACCTCGCCGTAGGGTCGACGAGTTCCTGGAAGAAAATAACACGCCAAGCACATAATGCAACAGTAACCTAACTGAGAGACTGACAAAGCAACTATCGTTCACTGAGATATCGAAAACTGCATATTGACGAACGAATGAAGACCTAAATTTAGTAAAATATCTATGGTCTTCTCCTGTTAATTCAGTTTTAGAGGAAGTTCATTTCATAACATCGGTAGTCTCTTTTAATTTTCAAATTTTTTGTGTCTTATGAATTTGAAAAAAACTGTGTACGTCTGTATGTTCTGTTTGGCATTGCACACTATCGTAGCTCGGGTGGTTGAGTAAAGATAATTCGATTTCCACCTCGCTGGTCAGATATTTTCCTCTTTAATTTTGTGGGCCAAACTGGGGATCAAGTTCACATATGTTTACTACGATTTCTAGCTTTAATAATTAATTGTTTGTACTGACTTAAGCGGAATTCAGAGACGTCTAGTTATCGATATTTTAGTTTGTGACTTTTAAAGTCACTGTCAGCATAAAAACATGTCATATCAGAAGGCATACTTATCACTTGAGCTGCCACGTCTCGAGGTG
Source organism: Montipora foliosa (assembly GCF_036669935.1). NCBI lineage: Eukaryota > Metazoa > Cnidaria > Anthozoa > Scleractinia > Acroporidae > Montipora > Montipora foliosa. The sequence goes on from NC_090870.1 coordinate 58,496,200, forward strand.
TGGTCTGGTGTAGACTGGGTCGAAAGCTTTCGCGTAGTGCCATTGAGTTCCGGGTTGGAGTCGGTTTGTGACAAGTCACTCTGCGAGTCATGTGATCCAGAGGCTTGTAAGGAATTCTGGGAACCAAATTTGCCTTTGCCAACAGGGACTGATGGGACAGCAAACCCGCGCTGGGAGTGGTCTCCTGTCCTAAAATGACATGAAAATTTAGGGTTAGTTCGAAGAAACATGTCGATTAAACTTAATCATTCTTTCTTCAAACCAGCGTGTGTTATTATACCATCATGTGTATGTAATCTCATGTTGTTACCAATATCGATTTCGTGATTTTTATTTTGGAAAAAAAATGGAATAATAAATTTTGTGAAACTGCAAGATACTACTTTCAATGCGATCAGCGCTCGAAGCTTGCCACACCAGCATCAGAATATAAACAGACTTGCACTGGTCCGACTTAGTGCAGCAGCTGCAAGAAATGGTTCACCTCCAAAACGACGATTTTTAGGCTGCTTGTTTTGGATCACCGCCTCTTTTCTCCAGCGGATATCTACCACGAGGTAAAAACTGCCACACGAACAATTTGCTTTATTTGAAACAGGGTACCTTCTAACATGAAACCCTCGTGAAAGGCCAATCAAATTAAATGCTTTACTTTTACGTATCGCTCCAAAGTAACTTGACTTAAAAAATGTTCGATTACAACCTAACTTACGTTTCTCCTTTACTAAAACAGGCTAGATAAACGCTGTTTTCAAAAAGAGGGAAAACTACAGAACTCGCATTTAAAAGACTCATTAATAATTCACGAGCCTAACAGCCTATCAAAACACCGATAAACGTCACGTGTATGAGCTTTTTTATCCTGGTAAAACCCTCCTTCTTTATACAAAGAATACTAATGAGGCATAGCTTGTTTTTCTTGTATGCTAATATTCACCTCTCACAATTTGAACCATTGTTTTGAGTCCAGAGGGACAAGCCCTTTGTGGAATGTTTTTTAAGCCGTTCAAAAAACTCGCAGCACGTGTTTTATCGTGTTTTTAAACCTCGATAAAACACTGCTGCTCGTTTTTAAACATTACATAAAGCCTATCTGGGGGAAAACTGAGGACCAGGAAACCAAACCTAAATGAGGTGTCCTAGCTCCAGGATTTGCACCATGGCAAGTGCTCTCATTACAGTGCTATTCCTCCGCCCTCCCATCGAAAATCACAGACACCTATTTTAAATTATTTCAACAGGAATGAAATTTCATAATTCGAAATGCGCAGTGTTCATGAAATGAAATTTAGCCGTTAGAAAAGCAACCTCAGTGGTTTGCTTCGGAATGATAGCTCAGTTGGCAAAACATGCAGTGTTGCGCAATCGCACAGTTGTGGCTTCGAACGTCGTTTAAAACCATGGATTTTTTCAGGCTTCTTAACTATTTCATGTTATTTTAGGGTGTTTCGGGGAAATCTTTAGTTAATCACCAGTTTAAAACTCGAAAATGGTAATGTGGAATTTCTTTACTGATCAATAAAATCATCGTTACAACACAAACAAGATGATTCCGAGCAACAACGACCTTTATCCAAGCGATTTGACAAAAAAATTTGAAAAACGCCGGGAGGACTTTTTTCAAGATTACCCAAACGCAGTCCGTTTCAATTTTGTCAATTTGCGTCCATCCATGCTTCTCTTTCCTTTTGCTGTATTTCTTTTATGTTGTTCAACAGTTTTAAGTGGTTATTGCAATGATTCACTCTAATTTCTGGACATTTTGGGTGTCATGAAATTACATCATTTTGCGTGCGATGACATAACCCTTTAAGTTATTTATCTAACCGCGCTTTTTTTTAAACTTTCACTTTAATTCCATTCCGCAGATCAAATATATGGACTTTTACATCATAACCACATCAATGCGCGTGCTCCGATTGGTCAATCAGCTGTGGTTTATTGTGCCAGTAAACTCATGCAAATTTCGCGCGTCTTCTGCATTATTGAATAGAAGCAATTGACCACAAGTTTCTATGGTTTACAGGCATGATAAACCACTTTGAATGTTGGAAGAATTCGTAAATCACTCGTCTGCGGCTCGTGATTTACGATTCTTCTCGTGTTCTTCCAACACCCCAAGTGGTTTATAAGCCTATTGACCGAATGTCGCCAACAGATTATTCTTTTGTCTTTGTGTTAATTAGCCTAACTAGCCTCGTTAAAACGTGTAAAATTGAAGAATTTGGGCTGTAAGACGAGGCTAGTTAGGCTAATTAACACAAATTTGTTGGCGGCCATTTTTGCATTCGGTTAATAAAGCATAGAAACTTGTGGTCCGCTAAATTACACGTTTTGAAAAAAATTCAGCTCCCAGCTGGTTTGCTAGCTCCGTGGGTAGAGCAGTGCAGTGTAATCGCACGCTCACGGAGTTCGAATCTCGAAGACTGGATTTTTCCAGGCTTGCTTGCAGTTGCTTAAGTTGCTCATCTCAATGCGATGATCTTTCTCACTTTCATTTCACTTATCTTCAACTCACCCTCGTCTATCATGGCGTTAACTGGGAGGGGACTGTTAACTCACCTTGTAACTTTAGACGGAGGAGCAAACACTCCATGGCTTGCCTTGCAGTCGAAATACCTGATTCCCGACACCGATCCATCATTCTTTCCAACGGGTTGATCCAGCTCAATCCCGAGCCAAACGCTGTTAAAATTACAAAGAAACATAAATTAGATACTAGATGCAGTGGAATGGAGGGTACAACAGGAAAAGAGCAGAATAATGTCCTAAAGTGACACCGAATGGCAAAGTACAGAAGAACCCTTACCACAACCCAACAAAAGTGTGCCGTTAAACTTAATGATCTGTGTTCAGTTGTTTAAACGATAGGATAAGTCGTAGCGACACCAATAGCCCACTTTCGATATATTAAAATTCGGTCCTAAACAAAAGGCATCATCTCCAGGCTATGGGGAATAAACTCATACAAAGCCTTCTATTTATTCCCCAGAGCCTCGAGATGATGTCCTTTGTTTAGGACTGAATTTTAATATATCGAAAGTGGGCTATTGGTGTCGCTACGACTTATCCTATCGTTTAAACAACTGAACACAGACCATTAAGTTTAACGGCACACTTTTGTTGGGTGAATGTATAGAAATTGGTCCATTGCGCTATCCAGTGGATAGTGATAGCGTTATCCACCTTTTGAACAACTGGGGTCTCATAGACTCCCGCGGCGAACATTTAATTTTAGGAGTCCAAGGGGAAGTTGGAGGTAATTGCCATGGGGTGAGGGGGCGTTTATTTGAGATGGAGAGTCCATCAGATCATTTACAGTAAAAGCAACACAAGATAGCAGAAGACAAAGACTGGAAACTTTAAAAACGAAGCAGTGTGTCTTAAGAAAAGAGGAAGAAACTTAGATGAAGGAGGAAAAGCCAAAAGGAACGAGGAAACAGCGGAAAAGCGAACAAAGGCTGCATAGCACTGTGGATAGCAGACATAAAACAACGGGGGAAAAGGGACAATGAAGATGGCACTGGACTGCGATGAACACAAGAAATAGAGTATAATATGATAATAGTACAATGAACTTCGATAAACAAAAGCTATAAAGCGGATCAAGGGACAAAACGGAACTAGCACCAGCTTTTTTGTCCAGAAATTATGCACGAAATGAGATGAACACCCAATTTTGATATCCAACACCAAGTGTCCCTTTTCGCTACCTATGTCAAACAGTAAGGAAAGTGGAAGGGTTAGCGTTATTTTTGCGCGGTTTTCCATTGAGTGTCGCAAGTAATCAGCGAATTGCTTTGGTTTTGCATTACTTCACTCAGTGATTGGCTCAAAGTTCTCCCGTCATTTTTTCAACCAATAAGAAGTGAAACCAAAGCCAATCGTGGCTCGCGCACGCGTGCTTATTTTCCCGCGCTTTGTGTCGGCTACGTGTAATTTACTTCGAGTTTTGATTGGTTTACCGGATTGCCTCCGTCCTTTTTGATTGGCCAAAGTAATTACTTTGGTTTTGGTTTTACGACACTCGATTGAAACTCGCTCTATGGTGAGCGTAAATACAACTGTTTATCTCCACTTGAGGATCGGAGTTTGGGAAACTGTAACATTGATTGTCTGTATTCTCAGAAGCGAATGATGTTGAAGTTGGAGAGGCGAGACAACACTTCGTGACAATTATCAAAATCGTCGCGCATCTAATTCCCTGCATTTCTGGGGCCCGTTTCTCGAAAGTCCCGAAAACTTTTCGGGCACGAAAAGCCATTTGTCAAACTGCCAACCGCTTGTTCAGGATAGCAGATCTTTTAATATGTTTTCATGGTAGCAAAAGCAAATTGACTGCGAAGCTTGACGACTTAAATCCTCTCCGTTCATGAGATACAGAGGAAGTTGTGACACCCGAAAATCGCCCGAAAAGTATCGGGACTTTCGAAAAACGGGCCCCATGCAGGAGAACCAGTAGGCCCGCAGGTATAATAGGAAGCTTTAGCAACGGCGACGGGAACGGGAACGAGAACGTCATCTAAAAACATAAATTCACGTTATTGCAATCACTTCGAGACTATTCCAAGCTTTTTAATATGGCAAAGGTGTAGCATTCCCTCAGGAATGAAACCGTTATCAACGGCGCTTAATTTAGGGAAGACTTTGTCCATAAAACCTCAAACTTGGCAATTTCACGTTGCTGTTTTGCAGACGACGGCAAAGAAATGGACAAAAATGAAAAATGCACGTGCTGAGCGTGCAAAGCTACGGTACTGATTTTGCCTACTAAATATGCAAATTTGTGACGTTCTCGTTGCCGTCGCCGTTGCCTTTGCTAAAGCTCCCAAATGACTAAAAACTCACCCTGCAGCGAACTGCGTCCTACCAATAAATCTTACAATTCCGTTTTTCTGGCCCGCAACTGTAACACCATCACCTATCTACGAGAAACAATAATTGGTATTGAGATGATAGACTAAATCCCTCGTCAAGGAAGCACTCGGTAACCTTTTCTTGATGAATAATCACCCAGATAACTTACAAGAAAATAGATGTATTAAAAAGGATAGGAATATTGTTAAGAAGTTCTTGTGGCAACACTTACTTGAAAACCAAGTGTCTCATCCATTCCATTCACTGTTGGCATAGGAACTGGGGAATTCGAGCGAGAACCTGGTGTCGAATTAGATCTTGATGAAGCCTGTGAACTGTTTTGTGAAAACTGAGCTTGAGCGATGCGAGATGCAGAAGTTGGCCGAGAACTAGGACGGGAACTTGGTAAAGAGTCAGCTTTGGTGATTTTGGACAACGGGGCGAAGACACCTAAAAACAGATGTAAAATACGCGTGAAATTTAAAAAAACGTTAAATGGACTGACCACGCTGCTTAAAACGTTAGACTGAATAAATTGATCACTTGTTCTTTACAGCCTGTGAATGGAATACTTGATCTAAGAGCGAGGAGACACGATGGCAAAAAAGATGGGTGAAACAACACTAAGAATCGGCGATACCAAGAGGGTGTAGCCAAAAGAATCTGTTAAGCACACGCGCGATCTACGAGTAACTCGAGAGGGAGATGAACAACATCGTTCCTCTCTTGTTCCAGAAAACAGGTAGAAGAAAGCAAACCCCTGTAAAGCTGAATTGTCTGTACATGTATAACGTTTTACGGTAATTAATGATGAAATGAACCGTATTTATACAGAGACATTAACTATTCGATGTTAACTCGGGGATCCTCGGGAAAATCCGAGTGCTCCTTTGCGGGAGTCGAACCTACGGCCTTTCGATTACCAGTTCGGATGCTCTACCACTGAGCTATAGGGGATGATCGGAAAAATCCGAGTGCTCCTTTGCAGGAGTCGACCCTACGATCATCCGATTACTAGTTCGGATGCTCTACCACTGAGCTATAAGGGATGATCGAAAAAATCCGAGTGCTCCTTTGCAGGAGTCGAACCTACGACCTTCCGATTACCATTTCGGGTGCTCTACCACTGAGCTATAGGGGCTCAAAAAACCCTCGGGTCAGGTTGAATGAGTTCGACTTAAAGTAAGCCCATGCAACATACTAGGGGGTTAGGGAGCTTTAGCAAAGACAACGGCGACGGCAACAGGAACGTCACAAATTTGCATATTTAGCAGGCAAAAACAATAGCTTTGCACGCTCTGCACGTGCATTTTTCATTTTTGTCCTCTTCTTTGCCGTCGTCTGCAAAACAACAACGTGAAATTGCCAAATTTGAGGTTTCACGGAAAACGTAAGCACTTGGAGATAAATTTTCATTTTCTCCCCTAAATTAAGCGCCGCTCATAACGGTTTCATTCCTGAGGGACTGCTACACCTTTGCCATATTAAAAAGCTTGGAATGGTCTCGAGTGATTGCAATAATGCGAATTTATGATTTCAGATGATGTTCTCGTTGCCGTTGCCGTTGCCGTCGTCGTTGCTGCTAGGGAGCTTACGCAACAGGACGGCTGAAAGACCCAGGACGGCAGAATGACGAAAAAACGTCGCGTAAGATTGGGAATGCACAGTTTCGCGCGACATTTTTTCGTCATTCTGCCGTCCTGAGCCTTCCAGCTGTCCTGTTGCGTAAGCCCGCTCCCTGTTGTTGCTTTGCAGCGTTCTCTTTGACGACCGCGTCGTAGATCTTAAAGTCCCTTTGATACTTGAGACGCAGCTTATACAGGTTTTGCACGGCAGTCATGTTGCATGGCAGGAACAATAGATTCTTTTTCCTATGTTGTTTCTAATGCAAAACATTTTAATTATTCCTGCCATGCAACATGGCTGCCATGCAAAACCTCTATAGTTACTTCTGACAGGTTATTTTTTATCAATTTTATCTCACCATGTTTGGGTGGACAATGAAAATAGGCCACACCTCCCACTGAACCATCATTTTTGCCGACAGGCGAGTCAAGTTCAACCCCTGCCCACTCTCCTGAGGCAAAATCGGTTTGACCACAAAACCGAAGGATTCCCAACTGCAACAAAAGAGAAGTTGTCAGAATCCCAGTTAATAGACCAATTTCGAAATTAAGTCCGAAACAAAAGGCATCATCTCTGGGCTCTGGGGAATAACTATAAGGATTTGTATGAGTTTATTCCCCAGAGCCTCGAGATGATGCCTTTTTGTTTCGGACTGAATTTTAATGTAACGAAACGTTTCCTTTGGGTCATGGAACAGCAAATAAAGACAAGGCTGCACATATCTTTTGCTGTCGTAGCTCCCGTTCCATGTTGTTGTTGTAGACGACGTACCGTATCGCGTGACGAGCTCAAAGAGGTATCTGCGTAGGAGGTTAGTCATGCAGATACTTTTGAATCATTCCTTATATTGATCACTTCTTATTCCCCATATTTCTTAGGTTAAAACGAGGTTTCAAAACCGCCGGAACAAAGGAAAAAGAGAAAATTTAGACAATAGCCTTGAAGCCGAGAAGCCGGAAAAGGAAAAATAATGAGATAAACTAAGAATAAAGCTAGGATCCGAGCTAGGATTCGAGCCAGGATCCGAGCTTGGATCCGAGCCAGGATCCGAGCTAGGATCCGAGCCAGGATTCGAACCCGGATCCGAGCTAGAATCCGAGCCTGGATTCGAGACCTAACCGAGACCTAACCGAGACCTAACCGAGACCTAACCTAACCCTAACTAGACCTAACTAGCCTTAAGAACCAACCTAAATAGACCTAACCTAACCGATTCGAGACCTAACCTAACCGAGAGATTCGAGAATAAATAGAGGAGAAAGCTTATCTTAGCTCGAATCCTGGCTGGAATCCTGGCTCAGATCCTAGCTCGAATCCTGGCTCGAAGTTTAGGTATCCTCAAAAATAATTAACGTTACTTTGTAATCGAACTATAAAATCAGAACGAAAATCATAATGCAGTCTCTTTGGTCTTTTGTACAGTGCTTGTCAACAAATCATTTCATTGCCGCCTTTGAAATCTACATTTAAAGAGCCACAATCAAACGTTCCGTCAACGGAAACAGGACAATTTTTATCGATAATTCTACAACGATCGATGAATCCGATAAAATTAACACTTCGTCGGAGTGTGAGTATCGATTTTTATCGATTGACCAATAAAGTCGATATCGTTATCGATTTATCGAATGATTTTCCGATATCAATTTTTATCGATTAACCTACCCCGGGGGTTGAAATGCTCTACCAACTGAGCTATGCTGAGCCACTCAGTCAGGAGCAGGTCAATTTGTTGGGCCCATTTGTTTCCGTGAAAGGACTTGATGATTGAAATACAAATATTATAAATTATGCATAAAAGACAGCAATATAGAAGTATTAAAGACAAACTAAGAAATAAAATAAATAAAAGTATTAAAGACAGCCGATGCCTCCCGTTGTGAAAAAGATCAACAACAATTGCTAGTAAAGTCAAATACGTCTTGGTAATTGAAATTTTACACAGTCTGAAACAGATGGTTTTGACAGCTGTTCTGCATTTATATCAACCGTTAGACATTCATTATCATGAATATGTACCTTGTTCCCTCCCACACAAACTTGGTCACCAATTTTAAGACCCATGGATGCCAAACTCGGCGAGACTTCATTCTACAAGAAACAAACATATTCAATTTGTAAGGCGAGCATTAAAACATTGATAAAGACAGTATCTTTAGTACGTTTTTTCATGTAAAGGAAATGTATTTTTTTTCAAGAAATAATAACAATTATGTGTCATTTACACACATGGCACTTTATTCTATTTCACAAAGACTCCAAGCAGTTTAGACAGTTTGTGGGGGACTCTATTATAGCAAAGATCGCAGCTGTCGTGTTTTAGAAAACTTGCCTATTTTCCAAGCACTCATTACCATAATCTCTGCCCTCCCAACACCTCTTTCATACACGTTAATATCTCGTGGTGCAGGGATGGCGCAGTGGTGCGAGCACTCGCATTGTGAGAGCAGTGTCTTCCCGGCTAGAGCTCGCACCAGGACCACTCGTTCCGGAGTCAAGCACACTATTAAACCATTAGGCCACCACACACACTTTTTATCAGGTCTAAAAACACTCGGCTCCACCTTGCGTTTTTAAACTCAATAAAACACTGCATAGATGAAAGGGAGAAGTGATCCTTGCACTTCAACCCGGACATAAATTTAATTAATAATATTTTCCCTTTTAGACACCTGGGCCCGGTTGTTCAAAAGCCGATTAACGCTAATCCCAGATTAACAATTAATCAAGGAGTTCATTCTCTACTCCCAAATGCTTTTTAACGCTGATATTCGGCAAAATTTTACATTAGAGGAGATCAATCTTGAAAAACAAAAATAATCAAAAGAAACTTTCACCAAAATGTTGAAAACTTGAAACAAAAGTTTACGCTAATCCTGGATTAAGTTAATCGGCTTTCGAACAACCGGGCCCTGATTTTTTCAGCCGCAAGGATCACTTGTCCCTCATTAATAAAACAGTTATTGAAGCATTTTTAGAACAAATGTCTGGACACTTACTAAATGGTTTAAAATAAAGACCAACTATCATCCAGCTTCCCTCCCCCCTTTCAATGTTGATTACCAGGACTCTGGGAAACATTCAGAACTTCTGCAGTTTGTTTAAACATTGCTTAGGGGAAGGGGGGAGGGTTATAATGGGGGAAAATATTATCAAATGTCAGGGAAACGTTTAATTGAAGCGATTTTTGTGCTTATTCTTAAAAGTGTCCCAAGACATTTTGTCCAGGATTGAAGATTGTGATTAATTACAAAGAAATTACATTTAGAATTAGAATCCCTCAATAATGGTCAATACAAAACCACGAAACAGTGAAACACTGAAACAGTGAAACGAAGCCCCAAAACACCCCCTTTATGACCCACCATACATTGAATACTAACCGTCAAAGGTTGGATTTGACAATAAATTATCGTATTAGGCCTAATTAGGACTAACACATTATTGCCCCTTATTTATTGAGATTAAGATTAGGATTCAGATTAAAACTGAAATTAGGAGCAATAACTTTTTAGGCCTAATTAGGTCTAAAATGATGTTTAATCTCAAATCCAACCTTTGTCAGTTACTACTATTCAATGTATGGTGGGGTCATACATGGTGTTTTGGTGCTTCGTTTTGCTGTTTAGTTGTTTAGTAATGTCCTTCAATAATCATAATGGTTATACACATAGCTGACTTTTTAGTAATGATTATGTAAACAACATGACAATGAACAATATATCATTTAGTGAGATAGCATAATCAATTTGCATTATCAAGTGAAACATAAATGAGAAAATTCATGCTAAGAGTGAACATAGTTTGCTTTCAATATAATCTTACATGATGATGTAACATAATATTGAAGATCATTATTAATTACTAGTGACAACTTTCTAGTTTCATGACAAACCTCTTGATTGTGCGTTGCTTTTACAGGTGGTTCTGCTTCAGAGAGAAGCCTTGTCATCTTGTCTGCAAGGATTGCTGGCTCAGAATCTAGCTCATGCCCAGACACTAAAGTGGAACAAAACACTCTTCATCCATACACAGTCAAGTAATTTTTCATGTTTCAAAATTTCACCAAATAAATGAGCCAGGGATTTATGTTTCAAGAGATCACTTATCACAATATTCTTCTCACGACTCCATCACCAAAGATACACCTCTTATAGATGCTCTTGTGCATGTTTAAACCCCCCTAACTAAGCAGGGCTATGATCTCAGCCACACAAAAGTTATTTTTTTTACCTCAGCCACACGCAATTATTTTTCAACTGTCTTAAAATTATACCACATAGCTGTGCAACAAGATGATATAGCTTAAAAGCTGCTGCTAGACATTGACGATTTCCTAGACCCAGCATTAATAAAATTATACACAATATCCAGCCCAAATTTAAGGGTAGTACCCCCTGACTCACCATCAGGGATACACTGCAGTGCTACTCTGTTCAACTTGTCTCTAATTGATGCATCTGCTCCATGTTGGAGCTGTAAAAAAAAAACAAGCAAAAATGCAAATCCTTCTATTCAGACATTAATCACTGGTATGATGATAAATTATTTTTCATCTACGATCTCAAAACTGCGTCCTTTGCTAAATTAAAAAGATGTGTTTATTTAACAATTATTCTATGAGCGCACGTTGGACATGAGATGGTAAATGGCCAACGAGGCGCATAGTGCTGAGTTAGCAATAACCAGTCTCATATCCAACAAGCTCCATTATTGTTTTTTATATTCCTAAAACTCCAAAAGTTTGAAAGTACAAAATATGAGTGAAAAAAAGCAAGAAAATGCGAGCAAAATAAAAGAAAAACTTGATGATTAGATACGATGTTGTGTAATACCTGGTGGTCTGACAGACGCAGGCTCATCACAAAAACAATTAAAGTACCTTTTCGCATTCTTCTAAATGTCGAAATTGATCCAAACTTTCCACAAGAGCGTTTTTGCTTAGTTCAAAGCGAAATTTTGCTTTCCAGCAAAATAATTTTAGCTTTTAGCAACACTTAGCACAATCATTTGCCATATAAAGTTAAACTACAGTATATGATCCGATAACCGAGATTGAGTAAAAGAATAATTATGAGCACAAGAAATGCATTAACTGACAGGTCGAGAATTTAATAATATTGGGTAGTCCAAGGGTGCTTTCCTTTTGTCAGACCTGGCCGGCCAGACCCATCAGTTTGCAAAGAAAGTGCAACAATTAATCCCTCGCATTCTTCTGGAGGAGTATACATACTGTATTTTAAATCATCTTTGAAGTGTGTTAATTTGAATGTATTGTAGAGTTAGTCCTTCCAAATGCCCGGTCTGGCCGGTCAGTTCAGTCAAAATGGAAAGCACCCTATTAAAGTACAGCTGTAAGGACTCAGGAAAAGAGAATGCTCCAAACAGAAGTGAACCATAACATTCTGATTTCTATTAAGATGCTTTCCCACTAAGACATTATGGATAAATTACGAAGGTAGCTGAGACTACTGTATATAATTTAACTTAAGGTCCACTGGTGACTGGGTTACAATCTTTTATTCAGAACTATTTCAGAAGTTTGCTTTTACATAGAGTGAGATGGCTTTTCTTAACCAGTAGAGAGTGTGTTCACATTGAATCAAACAAATGTGAATTAAAGTGGGATACAGTGTGTTCACTCTAGTATAAAGACTGTAAAGACCCACACATTGTTTTTTATTTGACTTTTGTACAATGAAATAAAGGCCTTGGAAGTGACGAATGTGCTCCCTGTATGCATGTACTGCCTACAAATGCTATTAGCTTACCAAGCACTTTGCTACTTCCAGGCACAAATTGCCTGCTGCAATATGCAGTGATGTACCATTATCAAATTCCTTGCAACAGACATCTACGTCTGAAATCAATTCAAATGATTACAAGTCAAAAAAGGTCATTACACTGTTTTATTACTATTTTTATTAACTGATTGAGTATGAATACATACATGGTGGAGTAACAATAGGACATAGGTCCCCTGCGAGGTTAACCACCAGGATACATGTACACCACAGAAGACAGACCGCAACACCGGGAAATACATGCCCTACTCTTTATGACAAGTATGCGGGTTCTTTTACGTCCCACAGGATTCAGTGAACATTGAAGGGTTGTGAGGCGGGACCTCCGGCTTATCGTCCTTATCCGAGAAGACTAGAGAGTCTATAACCATTTGCAGATGTAATTACAAAGGCAGCACTTTTTCCTTAGTTATTTAAAGACCCTGAGTGTTGATCTGGCCGGAGTTGAACTCACGACCTCCCGCGTGACAGCCCAGTGCTCAACCAACTGAGCCATCGGTGCACGGTGTACACTGTAGGTTAGCAAAAATCACTCTTCAAGGAACACATGTACTGCTTGTTGTGCATGCACATGGAATTTTGCAGCTGTGTTTGCCTGGTATTGCAGCAGTTTTTCAGGATCTCAGTGTCATATGACCTTTATGTTTGTGGAGGACAAAATTTCCCATTTAACTCTTTGCCTCCCAAGCCGGCCTGAACCAGCCATACTTAGTATTTTCTTCTGTCTAATGCCAGACGATTTTACTCGTCAATGGGGAACCCCCGGGAGTCAATGGGTCAAGTTACCAGCAAATCTGCAAGCATTTCATCAGGGGTTTGGGCAGGATTAAGAGCTACAACCTTGGACAAACCTCGTTGGGAAAATGTGACGCTCTAAATTGTCTGTGTGATAAAGAGTAAATTCTTCCTACTTTACCCCCTTCTCCCATTCCAATGTTGGTTAAAAAAACGACCAAAGGCTTGCACAGTATTTTGCATCACAAATTATCAACATTGGTATTGGGGGGAAGGGGGGAAGGGCCAATATACTTTGTGAGTGCATGACTCAAATGATGCTTAATTAAGCAAGAATTTTTCCATAGAATCAAGTTGTCCAAGACTGACAGTAGATTTACCCGAGGAAGATTGTTGTTTGAATTTTCTGTTTGTGAGTGTAATTCAATCATCCTTATTATTACTACTTTTTGCTTCATGAAAGGATTGAACTTGCTGCTCACATGTGACCTGTCCAGCTGACAAACTAATTTTCTGAATCAATGGAGTTGATTATACTTGCAACTAAAGAGAGTTCACTTGACAGTGGTTTAAACACTTCCGTTGGCACACCAAATACAGCCACCAATCTTAAACAACCAGTAAAGGGAGCAGTATTCTGTATGTATATTATTGGACAGTCATTCTTTAATTGGATACAGGGTAGTCAAAGATGTAGCTCACAGCTTACAATTATAATAGTATCAATCTTGAACTAGGCTGTAAAATCTGCATCATCCTAAATGTTGAATTGCCTTTGGTCTCTGAATATTTTAACATCTGTATAAATTTATTTAATGATATGAATCTTCAAGTGCAAACATAATCCCTACAGCAGCTAGATGACAAGTACTACTGAATATGCATCAGACATTTCGCCTCCAGTTCTACATATTAATTGGTTTTAATTATTATTTTCTGTTAGCTGTGACCTTCATGAAAAATTGTTAAAATTTGCAATGACAGTGAAAGTGTTAATACTGTACCTTTTGCATTAGATGCCTTCAGCAAAACCCTCAAGATCGGTGCAGCATCAAAAAAGGAAGCATAATGCAATGGAAGCATATCAGTCCAACGGCATTTCTGGCCAATATCACTGCCTTTTGAGATGAGCGTACTGACCATATTGCTTGCAGCAGATACGTCACCAACACCAACTGTGCATATTAAAACAAAATATAGACAGAAAAACATGTACATTTTTGCAAGCCACTTATAATAAAATAATTCTTATTGCTTAACAAATAATGCACCTCATTGAAAAAACAAGTACTGACTATGACATGATAAAATATTGCTGGTCAACTCCAAGCTTTTTTTCCTGATTTAGTATTAGTGGGATTAGTGCTTTAAAGGTAAAAACATTGATTTGATCTCACTGAGTTACATGGTTGTCTTAAAAAGATGACATACCTGCCCCTGCCTTGCAAGCATAGTGAAGTAAAGTCATATCTGTCAGTCCATCACGATCATCTATGTGAGCACCACGTCTTAGGACCTATCACAGTATAAACATGATTTTCCAAGTGCCTGCAACAAGTTACCCAGTACTAAGAGTGCTTCACTCTCTGTGCTACTAACAGCTCCCCACTGAGGGAATAAAATTGCCTGATATTAAGGCCTGGGCAAACAACCTCAACAATTGCTTCAATCAACATCTGTTTGAAAAGCCACAGTTGTTGCTATTAAATAAATATGGACCAGGACATGGAACGTCATTGAGACACCGATTAGTGCCCATATTAAACCAACAATGCAAAGAAACCAAATTACTCTTGACTAAGGCATGCAAGGATTAAAATGTTTGACGCAAAGTTCAGTGAAATTCTTTATTTTTTTAATACCGGTACTACAGGTATTGCATTAATGCAGATATCAGGCACCATTTTTATCCAAGATATATGAAAAAATATTGCATTATCACAATTTCACTTGATGCATCCTAGGATACATTAGACACTGACTTGAACAACTTAACTCAAATTCTTCACAGTCAAAACAGTCTCTATCCCTGAAATTGGTCTCAGATTGCTGACAATATGACATTTCTGCTTTTCATCTAAATTATATTAATTTTCTAAACATTTAAATAAAACCCTCAAACTCTATGGAATGAGGGGCTATGGGGAACAAGTTAAAAATTACTTCTCCTTACCTCATTCATCAACATTTCAATGTTTTGCTGAACTTGTGGAACCCACTGACGCATAATGGCAAAAATCTCAGAGATGGTTGTCTTTGGTCTACAAGAAAGGGATATTAAAATCATCTTTGATTACATATTCAGTTTATTGAGTTTTAATGGACTTTAATGTGCCAGTGCCTTAAGCGGTGCTTTTGATCTGATCTAATATTTACAGTTGTTATTATTAATAATAATATTATTGTTAATGTCGACATAGGTCCCTTTAATAATTATTATAATTACCAGCTATGGAACACCTTTAGTTAAGAGCACTCAGGAGGTCATTCAACATGTGTCCATGCATTCCGGATCGAACTGGAATTTGGCAGTGTTGGTTTTTCTGGAGAGGGGAAAACCAACAACAAACTCAACCCACACATGACAACGGGAACGGAAATCGGACCTGAGCCACAATGATGGGAGGTGATGAATGGGAGGCGAGTGCTCTCACCACTGCACCACCCCTGCTTCCCTTTTACTAGAGAGGGAGGGAGTAGAATCCAAGATTTCCCTGCTGTCTGCATTTTATGCTGACCACCAAGAAAATGGAGACTTAAATTATTTTGGAAGCAGTCTGGTTGTAATGGGTAACTCAATTGCATCATATCATAGAGGAAATGGAAACTTTTGAAAACATGTGACTTTAAGACATGAAAAATTTGTACAAGTTACAGTTAACAACAAATTGAGAACAATATTCTAACTTATAACAATGAATTATTAAGACAGAGGGTTTAATTTGTATTAAGGCTGCCATAAAAATCATTGCCAGGATTAGGTAATTTCATAATTTGTATATTCACGTTTTCAAGCAATCTAGAGTAGAAAAAAAAAATGACACCAAAACATTACCCAGTGTGGATTATTCAAAACATTTTGGTTGCTTTGTACTCTGATATAAAAATAAAGGATTCTAAAACACATTAGTGTAGAGGTGTGGGGGGATAGATTTAAATAAGTAGCACTGTACTTCGTACATAAAGTGTACAAGGGGAGCTCCAGGTCTTCACAAAAATTTATTAACACCTCGAACACCCTAGGACTTCCCCCACAAATTTGACGAGTAAAATCTTCTGGCGTTAGACAGAGTAAAATCTATGAAGTGTCATTCTCAGAGGTCAATGGGTTAAGTAAGTTTGAAATAAATAAATGTCTTTGGGTGAAAAAAAGTAGCCGACTTCTCTGAGTAACTGTCAACACTTTTTGTTGGCTGTCGGGACTTGATGAAACAACTGACTACTCAAACCTGTTGCCAGTATTGGATCACAACTTTTGTGTGCTAAACAATGTAAAGACTTGCACACATAATTTTGCCTGATATGTAAACAGTCATTTTAATAAAGAATCACTGTCAGTATATGAAGACTTACTCCAAAAGAATGTCTTGACAACCAGGGCAGTTTGGATCAAAAAACGTCAGTTCCAATTTTCTACACTGGATAAAAATTAAAATCAAGAGTTTTAAGATGAAGTGTGATGCCTGTAAGGAACTTTGTAAACTAATACAACATTAATCAACCTCAAATTAAATAAGTTAACGGTCTTTAATATGGCTTTAACCGTATTTAAGGTAAACACAAATTTTAACCGATAAGGAAAATTAATTACCTCAATTCACGGTATCTAATTTTCCAGCAGAATTGGAAAAATTAAATTCTAATTTACGTTTATTGAATACAATTAAAATGCAAGACTTATTTTATGAACTTGCTTAATTCGTCAATTATTAATGAACAGGACGTCGAACTAGAACAAAGATCTTGAAAAGGCTGTCAGAATTCAACAAGTATATCCTTTCAATAAGAGAGTAAATAAATAAACTTACGTTTTCGCACAAAGGAGGATCTGATGGCGGGTGAGAAATAGGCTTTTCACGCGCTGGCATAATAAAATCGGTCACCACGAATCCTGATGAGGACTCGGATGTCTTTTCCTGAAAATAAACAAAAAACTTGTTTACATTGATGAACACAAAAGGACTGCTAATTTTTCACCGATCGGGATTAAAGGTAAGGCTTAAACATTTAGCTTTAAAATTCACGTGACAAGACCAGCTGTTTTCTGTGAAATACTCTACACACTACAAACCTTTGAGGTTAAAATTCGGTCAAGTGACACGAAAAAAATATTGTTGACATAACTTCACACCAAAGGCGCTGGTGAATTCTTGCGAACTAATGGCCACTCGTGAAATTAATAAACTCGGCGTGAGATCAATTAATATCAGCTGAGAGGATTTAATCGCTGTGAAAACGAAAAATCACGCTACCAATTACAAAGAAAGCTCTTTTTTAAGCATCAACAACTTACCGTGTCACGAACTATGGTCATGACGAGACTTCGGGAAAACAAAACAATACACGCAAAAAGAGAGTTAAAAAATTCTATTGCTTTGCAGTATTTGCTGCTCTGTAGCCAGCGGCACTTCTTACCTTTCCAGGCATAGTAGAATTAATCGAAGATATGAAAAACCAAAGGGTTTCTTAACTCTTCTCACAAAGTCATTACAACTGTTAGTTCCTCGTTTGGTCGGAGTGTTGTGTTTTGGATTTGTAAGGTCAACCGCTGATAGCTATGATGTATAACGCGGCGCATGAAAAACCAGTTCAATGGTCTGCGATGAGGAGTTCTCGAGTTCTCTTCATCGCGCCCTCTCAAAAAGAATGGTTGATCGCATGCTATTTCCTTGACGAATGTAAGAAGTGCTCGATAGTTTTCCTTCAATTCCGCAAAAAAATGGAATGTAACTTCTGATTGATACCTACCCTGACGAAAAAAACACTGAGAAAAAAGGCTTTTCAATAATTTTGAGTCTATGGACTCCAAACTGTATAAAGTGGAATGTCTGAAAATGATTTACGCGAAGCCAGTTGGTTCTCTTTTTGAATTGTTTTAAAACTCACGGTTGACATGGCTTTGTCATATTAAATAATATTCGTATTTTTCTTAATTTCCGATTAAAAGTTTTAATCTCAGATGTGTCATTTGCTATTGGTCCATCAGAACGGTGAGATACCTTCACACTTTTTCCTGCAAACCTAAGGAACTCTGAAGTTCTTGTTCTGTTTAAGAAATTAAGAAAAACGTATCCGGGGCGTTTTAGTTAATTACCGACCACACCTGCCAAAGGCACGAGCACACCGATTCAGAACATTTTTTAAATTTCCTTTCAATATTGTGGAAGAAACAGACGAAAATGCAATTACAGACGAACAAATGGTGACTTATTTGTTATTTTTACCCATGTATTTTGTGGTTGCTTCATGATATGCTCTATTTGGAGTTTTATGCTCTCCTGCGATGTAATTATTTGCCCCTATCATCGCGCAGAATGCCGAGACATCATTAATTATTCATGACCGATTGCCCGGCAAATTTGAATACTATTTGGTTTTAAAAGGCTTTCAATTAGAGAAGAATTGGCCAACTTGGACCGACCAGACCGCAAAAAAGTTACAAGTAAACTTGGGGTTGGCAATCGATATATATGCAAGGACACACTCAATATAGAAGCAAGGGGTTTCCTTCAAGGGCTGTTCATGAAAAGTTCAAAGCGCGCAGTAGATGATCGTAGTCACAGAAATATCGTTTGAGCGTATGCCGAAAATCTCCATTTACAAGTTATTCTTTCCACTGGCAAGACCTTTATTAACGAAAGAATTGATATATGAAATGAATCATGTATTGAACTGGGGATATGAAATCAAGTGAAGCAATAATCCTAGCTCGCAGTTTTAAACGCAATTCTAGCAACCCTGTTGAAGTTCTGAATTTTCAGGCTTCGCAATTGCTAACTTGCGTTCACAACTGCGAGGATCATTGCTTCACTTGAAGATCTTTATTCCTAGAAATACCGTGCAATCAGTTCCTGATTCCCTCTGGAAGCCACACAAGACGCTCCTACGTCTTACAAAACAAATTCGACTTGTGGTAGTTGAAATGCGAAACTGAGAAGTAGCTGACTTTTTTAACTGGTCTAATCAGTTTTAAGCTTTTCAGTTTCTTTAGACCTCCCTGCCTTTCCTTTCTCTTTGTCCATCTTCCTTAACCAGTCTAGTTGTTATATGTTCTTTGTGGCAAAATAATAAAAAAAATTAATGAATAAGTAAATAAATAAAAGTTTGTAGCGATCGCTTGTTAACACTCGGGAATGGTTCGCCATTGTACATATGTACCTTACCGAAAGTTTAACGAGGTAATGGATCATTTATGAATTTACCCTCAAAATGAGGCTTGATAGACCTGCTAATTTTATGATAAATAAATTCACAAATAAATAAAAAGAGAATAAACTGAGTAACCAGTAAATACTATTTCCAAGAAATGAAAGAAAAACCCATAGCAAGGCTAAACTTGGGGCGATGCCAGCTTCAAAACAGATTAAAATCTCGAGAACATCGGCTTATAACAGCTTTATAAAGAGATGACCTTGGTTTTTAGCATCTTAAGGTATCTGAGATATTGTTCAAGTAACCGCCGCTTAGTATTTTACTGAATGCCATCCAAAGCTACTGGTTTTAGTTCAAGGAAAGTTGAACATGTGAACCCCTGCCAATTTTTTCTTGTCCCTTAATTAGCCTGAAACTCTGGAGGATAATTAATTATAGCTTTAAACATAATGATTAGCATGCTTTGGATATGTTCATCTTTGAGTCTGTGACCAATACGATCAATAAGTGTGCCAATATCGGAGGAGTAGACACAGGATAAATTAAATACGTAGATTTTATCGACGATGGCTCGAACAATAGCCCGTTTTCCCACTAAACGTTTGTTGCATAAGAAAAGCTTTGTCACCATAAGACTAAGCGCTTACTCACCGGGGGATCCATATCGGGTATCAAAGGATGTTCCCAGCGGCTCTCTCCGGTCACCGTGTTGAAATAATAGAGCCGGCTTCTGTGCGTTTTGGACGAGCACAAGACCCAATTTTCCGGGAGACTGGACTCGAATCTGTGAAGAGCCTCCTCATCATAGTTTGTGTCAACTTCCATCTCGTTGTCCGTCTAGATAGGGAAAAAATATGAAAAACTGACAGAGAAAAATGCATGAAGAGCATTTGGAAAACGACAAATCAATCGTCACCACGGTCAATTTGTCGCGAGACTGGAAAGCGAACGCGTTCACGTGTAATTGTCGATCATTGTCCGCCAAAGCGTTCGAATATCAAATCTCGAGAGAACAAAAACACCTTTGGTAGTTCCTAGTCTTGTTTGCTACCGGAAAGAATAACTACAATTTACGAGATTAACCGCCTGATTACTAGCCTGGGTACCAGAGTTTTTTTCTCGCGCGCGGCGGACGGAAATTCTTCGCTTCGCTTCGGTGGCCGAAGCGACACCGGAAACTGCGCGAGAAAAACCTCTGGCACCCAGGGTACCTGATTACAACGTCGGACAATCCTTTTGTGTTCGACGATATAATATTTTGAGAAAGTTGTTTTCAACACGTGACTAACAGCCGTGGCTGACCTTGCCAAATCGTAAATTGTCGCCTCTTGATTTCTTCACTCAAGCCACAGTGCAACTTTGCTATTATTCAGGAATATAATTTTTTTTCTCAGTCACAAGGCTATCACACCTGTTATAAGAATGATGTCAATCATTTGACTTGTGCACTGGAATACACTTGATTGACAATTAATTCACAAATGAATTATACGATAAACTGAACGCAAAGCGTCAACAGTTTTTAATTCTAACAGGTTCAGCAACAGAGCGAAAAGCACATCTTGACAAAACCTCAGTGCTTTCTATAAAACCTTGTTTATTCCTTTTATGAACAAAGCTAAAACTGCTTTTCCAGTCAGCTATGATGTACGATATACGGAATCTCCAGCGCGTCGATTTCATGATGCGTATTTACTATGTTCCATTCGCTCAAAACCGGTTTACAAGCAATGGAAGACATATCTCTGAAAGTGTATTTTAACGATCTTGAACATATAGATAAAATGGCCAGAATGTTAGACAACCGCAGTGTAAGTTGAATTACACCTAGTCTAACAAGTTCTTCATGTTTCAAACACAAAATCCTTGTCAAGTCCACGCGCTTTGCAAGAAGTGAACACGGAATGTAAACATGCATAAGCAACGCTGAAGGCGCATTTCATTTTCCATCCACTACCGAATTTTAAAGAGATACTTACCAAGAGGTACAGCACAATTCATTTTTGTGAGCATACGATGGTTCAAGAAAAACTTTCAACGGTCTTTAATTGAGGTGATTATTTAAAATTAATGCGAATTCCAACCCAAACAGTGTTTATTTTAAGACTCAAAAGCTGAATAAAAGTCCAGCTTAAAAGCACAAGTGTCAGTTAGAGAATAACCTTTGACAAAACAAAACAAAGACCCACTCTTTTTTATTGTCATAAGCTGATGAATTTAAGACTTAAAGAGATAAGAGATTATTTATACGTTGCAACGGATTACATCAATTATCTCGTTTGTGGGGATAATCAAAAATCGGCCATTCGGTTATTTTCTGTTTAATCGATACTGTTACAAATAGGACAGTTTGTGCACCTTGTAATTGGAGAGTTGTTCACGTCACCAAGCGCGTGCTAGTTGTGCTTGAATTATATATCTTTTTCAAGAGCCATTAAAAAAGACTAAGAAAATTTGTGAAGATTAAGCTATAAAAATGTTATCAACGTCATCTTCTCGAATTTTGTGATAGTTACGATTAATTAATAATAGATGGTTTTCAATCACGTGACGAGACGACCATGTCGGTGCACAAAACAATAGCAAATTATGGCTCACGTTTTGAATTATAATAGGGTTATATTTCCAAAAGACTTTTTTCTCTGTTGTTCTGTGCACCAACATGGCTGCTGTGACGTCAGATGAAAACCATCTATAGGACTTCAGGGAGTAATCAGTCGCCATTTTGATTTGCAAATATTTGTAACAAGCATGTGTATTTGCCTCATAATGTAAGCTGATAACTTTGCACGGGCGCACACTGTGACTCGTGCACAAAATTATTCAACGAGTTGAATATTCGGCGGCGATGGCACGCGAGAACATTAGCGCTTAAAACTCCACCGCACACTCCCCAACAGTCACGATTGAAACTTTGCTTAGCTCTGATAGCTCTAGTGTGCGGCGGGTTATAGTGATTTGCCACTACCTAAACATTTACATCCACCAATGTTGCACGTGGGATCCAACTTTGTTCGATAGTTTGGCCAGGTCTTTACACCCGTTGTTTTGTTTTGTGTTTTGTGTTTCATAGCTGTCTCCGAGAAGGCGCTGTTACACTGTGCAATTTTTTTCAGTACCATCACTTGTCGCGCAACGCCATGACGAGACGGGTCGCAAGAAACATTGCCCAGTTTAACATACCTTGCAACGGCCAAAAACGTTGAAACACACTTTGCAAAACCCGTGGAGAAACGTTGCATCTAATTTTTCAAGCATTGTAACATCTGTCATTCAACTTGTGAAGCAAAGGTATGCGGCATCAGCCAATGAAAATGCTACTTCAATAACTTCGTGTCATCATCGAAAAGAGATCGCTTGTTAAAAGAAACGTTGCCTAGTGTGACACCAATCAAGAAACTTGTTTCGCACTGGGAGAACTTTTGTCGCAACAAAGTTGCAAGACAAGTTTCAAGAAAAAGTGAAACAGCGCCTTATTACTGCAGACAGTTCGGAGTATTCTTTCTTAATGCGACAAAGGAGGACATCGTGGTAATCAATGCCTAGTTTTCACAAGCGAGGCAAGCATAAGTAACTTATGCTAAGTGAAAACGAACGTCGACCTAAGCATCAAAATCAACCACGGCCTCCGCCATTTCGTTGAAATGCTCAGACGCAGGGAACTCTGGAACGAGTGCTTGGAATTGGACAGATGAAGCAGATTTCCTTGTGCTTGTGCTGTGTTTCGTTTTCACACAACGCAAGCTAACGCAAGCTAACGCAAGCATTAGCGCAAGCCCAAGGAAAAGGAAACATTTTGATCCTTATGCTTGCGTCAACCCCGTTTTCACGGTGAAATAACCGCTCCTACGCTTGCGTCGCTAGTGAAAACCAGGCTTAAGAACAATATTTTTGGCGGCAACGTACACACTCATGATCAACCAAACGCACATGAAACTGAACGCAGTGACGGCTTTCCAATAAGTTCAGGCCCCAGGTGTTCAAAAGGTGGATAACGCTATCCACAGGATAAATCGCTATCCATTGGCTGGCGCAATTGGTTTTGCTTTGACTCAAGTATACACTGGATAGTGACTTCTTCGGCGGATACACTATCCATCGTTTGAAATCTACGCGCGTGCCTCATTGGTAGTCACCAAAAGGTTCTCTCTCAGGTCGCCACTCCCAATTCGGGAGAAAAACGAAGATGAGAGGAGAAACTAGAGTTTTTGGCTTCCTTATGGAAAAAGGCGTCAAACGCACAGGCTATATGTACACTCTTACTTCAAAATGGATCGGCGTTCTAGGAGACTGCGGCATATGTATGACGTCATTTTCATCCGTGATGTAGAGAAATGGTATTGGGGAGTCGTTTGCGATCAAAGATCTCAAGTTGCATAAGAGGTCTTCTATTGAGGATGCTTCAGACTCTGTGTCATAGCCATCTAAGCTGAAACAAGCGTACAGTGAAATGCCAAAGGTAAAAGACTGGCCATTTTGTGGAGGGTAAGTCATGCTCAAGTTTTCTTAACAGTCCCATACAAAATTTGTGACCCCGCCTTACATTCACTCTGTTTTCTGATTTAAATTAGCCCTCTCCACTCCATTCTTAATTTCTGCCTTGATAAACAGTTAAATAAGCTGTATTGGGTGGACCCAAATCCGCGAAGAGGGACTAAATCCCTATTGGCTAGGACAAAGGCACGTTTTTGGCAAGATTAGATTGTAAAACAATTGTTTTATCAGTGAGAAAGAACATTTTTTCACGATCCAGGCACGGAAGAAACTAGTGCATCCCTTGAAACTTTCCGACAGTGAAAATTCTTCTCCTTAATTAACCTGGAAACTTTGATCATTACTAGTCACGGCTCAACGGTTTACTAATCTCGTACCCAGATCTCAGTCTGTCTTTGGAAATGTGAGTGACCGTAGGAGGTCTGGGTGCAAGATTACGGTTTATCAGCAACTGGCATTCGATATAATTTTACATCAAGGGACTTCAAATAACCAGTCTCAAAAACTCAAGATGGCCATAGATCATTTGTGTTTTCGTTGGCCTCGGGGATACTCGAAAAAATCTGCGTTTTCCTTAGCAGGAATTGAACCTACGACTTTATGAATGCTCTCGCACTGAGCTAAAGTAGACTCGTGAGCTAGGACATTCGGCACTCGGATTTTTTCCGAATATCCCCGACTCACTGTTGAAAACATTCATCTCTAATTTCGTTCACCGGGGTTAACACGTAACAACTTCTTCACTACAGCAGGCCACGGTATCTATCGTTTAGGTTACCAATGGATGTTAATCACCTTTCACACAGACCATAAAAGCAAGATCAATGAGTTTGCTTTTACCAGGAATACGTCTTAAGCCATAATCACGTCGTTTAGCTCAAGCGAGAGCGATTAACAGCAGCTCTTCTCCTAAGTGTTATATGTGTAACAACCTTCAGTGAACCTTGGCTTATGCCGGCCGTATAAACAACATCACTAACACATCGCTGGTGCGAAAAACAGGCACAAGTTCCATGATTTAAAAGTGAGAGGCATATCATTTCTGTCATACTATTTCTCACTTTTTTTGTGTATTCCATACCAGCGTTTTTCGTTATCGGGGGCACAATAAAATGTGTCTAAGAGCGAGTTCTCTAATTGTTAAAGAAAAAAAGAACTGGTAATGACCCAACGACAATCGTGTTCGGAGAAACGAAAATACTTAAGGAAACAGATCCCGACTGAACTGTTTGAGGATTTTTATAGTTCCGGGCTTTTTAAAATTGAACTGACCTTTTGTTGCGATCATCGCATGGCCAAACTTGCTCCTGAATCGACATGTTTCAACCAAAATTCATGCCGACGGCGAAACCTTTCCTGCCGACACAATTATTCTCTTATTAATCCAAATGCTGTGAACTCTTAATATCTGAAACACACAAATACCGGGAACAAGAAAAGGACAATAATCCTCTCTCAAACACCATAAGGAAATCATTTAAGCAAAGGTGACGTAAATGAAGATCAGTGACAGTGGTCGAAAGCAGATAGCTTGTGCAAAGGTTACCGACACTGCTGTTTTGTTTTGAAAACAAAAGGCAATCTAAGAATAGTGACTAACCGCTGGGATGGAACGGTAATTTATTACAAAACTTTGTTAACCTTTGAATTCGAAAGCGAGTTACTAAGTTGATGACCGCGTCAACAAGCAATAAGTGGTAATTGCGCAATGACGTTATCGTGGAGAATTTTGTAACCACAGCAGAGGTATTCCTAAAATAATTTCACTGCTATCATTTATACATTTATGAACGGAATCAAAAGTTCATCACGCTTTTTGCAGTCCTTCTAAGGTATTTAATTAAGGAGCTCTGTCGATAAGTGGAACGGATTAGAAGAGTAAGCGAGGGATGCAGGGATAGCGAAGTGGTGAAAACACTCGCCTCCTACCAATGTGGCCCGGGTTCGATTCCCAGATCCGGCGTCGTATGTGGGTTGAGTTTATTGGTTCTCTACTCTACACCGAGAGGCGTTCTCTGGTTTCCCCTCTCCTTAAAAACCAACATTTGACTTCATTTGTGTTAATTATTAATTTCACTTTACAGTGTCCTCAATTAGTGTTCCAGCGCGAGAGTGACTAGGCACTTAAATAAAGTTCGTTTCCTTTCCTTTACTTACACAATCAGCGTAAGGGCGTTTTCACAAATAAAATAACAGCCTCTTTAATAATTACATTTTTTTTTTTCATGCGTTATTTACACGTGGGGTCGTCATCTGAAAAACTGACCAACATGCAGATAACTGAATTGAACTTTATTATAAATTGTTCCTAAAGAAATGAATTTAAATTCAGATATAAAAATTAAATAGCTAACAAAACCGAAAACCGAAAGCCAAAATCGCGGTTTGATGATGACAATGGTCGCAAACTCGATGTCATTCGATATAAAATACATAACCACGAATAATTGTAATAGCTTCTTTGTAACGATAGTAAATAAAAAATGACTTTTTTCGTCCTTGACGATGTTAATCTCCTACAATTTGTTATTCATAAAATTTGCGCGTAGCTTTTTAAAATTAATACTCTAGCATTTTTTCTCGCAAGTACAATTATTAACAATTAATGACGCTCAAAGAACTCTTATATAAGTTGTGCTGATTCATAAAATGTTTCTGAGCCGCCCGAAAACGAAAACAATGAAAAGTTCAAGAAAAAAATATCAGGCAAATGAACAACATTTAAGTAGAAAAAGTATACACCTAAATTACGAACCAACAAACCGACGAAGGGCAACTTTTTTGGTAGTATTTAAAAATACTACCGTACTACGATTAGTCAATTTTTCCGACCGGCAAGTCTGCAAACAAGCTCAGGCTGAGTTACTTCGATTTGATCAGAATAGCGAACGGTCAAGAGCCAAGGGATTGGGGCGAGCAAGGAAAAAAATCTTCCCAGCTTCCTTCTTCCTTTGAAATACGCTAATAAAAAGAGGTATACCGAATAAACACATTACTACATTTTAGGACCATTAACTAAAGTTCCATAAACGTTAGTGCACAATTGGCAGTACGGCTCCTGAACTCGGTTAGTACGACGCAAAAATAAAATGGCAGGTACTTTACACACGCACAGTATTACGATGAAGAATGATCGCGCTTGCAATCCGGTTGATAAAGATCTACGCCTCCGTTATCCTTCTACAGTCTTTTCTCTCTCCGGAGAGGCAAAACATTTTGAGGAATCCTTTGTTTGCATCCCTGTGATGAGACGGCCATGTTGGTGTACAAAACCATAGAAAATGGCCCCACAAGTTTTGCATAATATAAATAGAGTCAAATTCCCAAAAGACATTTTACTGTATTGTTCTGTATACCAACATGGCCTCAGTGAAGTCAGATGCCAACCATCAATAAGTAAGACGAAGTTGTACAAGAGTGGAGTGACGCAGGTAGTGTCTCTTAGCAACTCTCCACTCGCACCCTGG
>NC_090870.1:58526054-58528554 GCF_036669935.1 Montipora foliosa
TGATTGGTTGAGGTTTTTCGTTAATGATCCCAAGCGCCGAAGCTGCGCGCAACACAGATGACTTGCGTACAAGTGGAACGCCTGGTAATGGTGCAGAAGGAGGCGGCTGTGGAAAGAAAGCATGTGAAACCTGAATACAGAGGGTTAAGCAACAAAACGCAAGTTAAAGGCGCACCTTGAACCGACAGGCTTCTCGACCGTGTGTTTTTGTCATGGAACTTCTCATTGCTCATCGTGGTAATCTGATTGGATGAATTTAAGCTTTTGCGAGATTTTAACATATGAAAACTGTTCCACGACACGCTATGCCTGTAAGGTGAACGTGGGCCTTAAAGGATGCCATATAAAGTCACATCAGAGAGACTGCACATCGCCTTTAAAATAAGTGAAACTTGAGAGGATGCAATTTCTCGATTATGACTTGTGAGTCGAAAATACCACCTTCCGACAGAAGCCCATGAGTACAAGCTTGCGTCTCTCATGCAA
Source organism: Montipora foliosa (assembly GCF_036669935.1). NCBI lineage: Eukaryota > Metazoa > Cnidaria > Anthozoa > Scleractinia > Acroporidae > Montipora > Montipora foliosa. Next base: position 58,526,541 of record NC_090870.1, read on the forward strand.
GCCCTATAAGTTAATCTTTGCGCGTATCTTTCTATTTTAAGAACGCCACGAGTTCTTGGGCTCTCAACGCACTGCGTAGAATGGCCAATCAGAATAAACCTATTGTCAAATGAAGACAAAAATAGTACAAACAATCTATGCAAATTGATGTAAATGCCAGTCTCCTGTTGAAGGGTTGGTTCTAAAAACAAAAAAATACTCGCAAAGGTTGACCCAAGGAAATAGTGCATATATAGGGAGGCTCCTACTCATGGGCTTAGCTCCTGCTTCCGATTACCTTCGTAGGTTCGATTCCTGCAAAGGAGCACTCGGATTTTTTCCGAATATCCCCGAATCATCACGGGAAAAAAGAAGTCCTTTTTGGGTTGAACATTTATCACCTCCTTCATCTGTATCAAAGAAACTTGTTTGACTTTTGCCACATTTTTGCCTGTTACAGCTATTGAGCAGCTTCTCAAAAGAGAGACGCAAACTGACTTTGCATAAGATAATTTTATGCCCTTATCAGTGAGGAGGCTGTTTGCAGTGAAAAACCTTAAATAACAATGACCACAACCAGGTTTTCTGAGCCCGCGAGACTGAGCACCTCCAGCAAACCATTGTTTTAACGAAAACCGCCGGTCAGCAACCTGGTTCTGGTCATTGCTGTCTAAGGTCTTCCGTTTGCAGTTTCTAGTGAAAGCAATGCTAAATCGTCTATCACAAAACATAGGTCCACAAAGCGTGCATGCACCAAGTTGCTCCTCTGCAGCCCACACACTCATTAAAGCAAACTCACTCTGTTATGTAAATAACTATATTTCAAAATTGTCGTTTGTTTCGCCTGGTAAAGCAAAAGACAGGATTTCCTTTTGGGAGCAGGTAAAGCAGCAATTGGATTTATCATTCTGTAAGAAGCATGATTGAAACTTTTAGTCTTTTGTTCAGTCAGTTACGATTCTTCAGCGTATAACCACTTTATTCAAGACAGTTGAGTCGAAATGTTTCTCACCCCAAGACATGGTTAATAATCAGTTAAGATTTGCCAGTTAATTGCCATTTCAGTTAAGATATACTTACGACAGTTCCGGCTTTCCGCAGGCAAAATTGATAAAACAAAGTGTTCCTACACTCGAAGCAGTCTAACATAAAAAGGAGTGATGTTCTTGTCACGTGACTTTCTTCTGCCATAATTATGTTAACGGTAATTTATGTCAAATCATTTTTTGTAACACTGCATTTAACTATATTATTTTAATTATAGTACTGTAAACATACCTCTTCTTGTTTCTTATCGCTTGCTGATTTGACGCTAGGCATGTGTGTCTTTGATCCTCCTGCTGATTTTGGAGCTTTCTTTCGCGGACTGCCACCCCCTGATTAAGACATACAAAAAAGTGAGCGCAAGGTTTTGCAAAACAATCGGTTCTCACTTGGTTGAAAATAAATAAATATACAAATAAATGAATAGAATCACATTTAACAGAAAATTAGCTATTTTACAATTATGGCTCATGAGGCATCGGCAATTTCAATAACTCAACAGTGAGGTTGCATCGTTCAAATCGCAGGCCTGGCATTTACTTAAAACGTGCAAAAAATAACTAACACTTATGCTCAGGCAGATGTTATACCGATTTTACACCAAAGAAGCGAGCCATAGCCAATGGCCAAAGGTCCAGGGCCAATCCTTCTCCTTCAGCTTTCTGAAACCTTCCTTAGAATCCTTACTGTACCTAGCAAGGCTGTTTTTTGCAGCAATCCCGTCCTGATGGTAATTCGTAGCTTCGCAAATCATGCATCTAACCTTTTACTTACTACTCGAAAGTGCACCAACAACTATCGGTACCACTTCTAGATGTCCGAACCCCCTATAATTTCCCAATTTCTCTCTTCAGTTCATGATATTTCTCAATCTTTTCACCTTCTTTTTCATGCACCCTGTGGTCCCACGGTGACGCAACATCTACAATGATTGCCTTGTTTTTTTCCTATTCTACGACAACAATGTCGGGTTTTATGGTGACGATGACAT